>NC_060156.1:17745235-17840326 GCF_021292245.1 Micropterus dolomieu | reverse complement strand
TGTATTGATGAAATAGTTGATAGGGGGCTCCCCCACAAGATTTTGAGCATTAAACACTTAATTTCCTGCATTCTGGGGATTTTCTTGTCTTCTATATTTACATTGCATTGCAGACTTATTGTGCAAATAAACCTTTTTCATAGCATTTTTATTTGTTATTTAACATTTCTTTGTGCAAGCTATTTTTCAGAACATTTTTAACAAATGCTTTCATTTGGACAGGTTTGTGCAGCGGTGTTCACGAGAGAGGGAGAGAAAGACGGAGCGAGCCAGGAGGTGCTTCACAATATATGCTCCTCAATACAGCTCCTTAATCAAAAATTATTTTAAATACGCCTTGTAAAAATTTGGAAAATCAATATGTGGCGGTCTGCATTGATAATTATCCAAATTATAGGCTAATTATGGGAAACACTGCTTTCCCTCACCCCCAAACAAATCAGTCTTTCCCGACTTTTTAACTAACGTCATATCCATAACAACAGCAAGGAGTGTGGATTTTACAAAGCATATAGCCTAGGCCTGTTTCTTAACGCTACCGTAAGTAAATCCCGACTTTTAAACAGCGGTTTTACTGCACATGTAGCCTATTTATAAGAGCAGTATTCAGTAGTTATGCAAGAAACAGAGAGCAGAGGGGGTGGGGGCTAGTAAGAGACCGGGCCAGTGTCAGTATATAAAATTACCCAATGGGCCGCTGTCCGTGCTTTATGGGCCGCTCGTTGGCCCATTATTTAAAGACAGTTATATATACATAATTTATGTTACACCAGCCCCAAAGGTAAATCGGCACACCGGGCACTTGCCCGGTGGGCCAGATTACCAATCCAACCCTGAGACTCAGTTTCTACTTTCCAATAACTACATCTTGTTCTCGCAACAGCAGTATTTATAGCCCTCATTACAGAGGTAACCCTCTTTTTAACTTTATTTGTTATCCAAGCTGTGTGCTGACTGGCTAGAGGAAAGCTAGCTAGTACCAGTAGCTTATATGTATACATTTATTATGGTTTACTGCCTGCAGGACAATCCCTGTATATGTTTTCCTTCATAACGTAACATTTCCCCAAGGCCTTTTGTGACAGTCTATTCAACACAACTCTACAAAATGATCACCAAGAAGGTTTTATTTTGAAAATCTCCGGAACTGCCAGCCTTGCGCGCTTGACTGTCGCTGGGAGAAGGGAAAGCAGAGGGAATGGATCAGGCGGTAGAAATGGAGAGCAAAAAGACTGGGAGGGTGAGCGAAAATGTTGAAGAGACATGGCGCGGCGGCATGACAAAATAAGGTGATCTCAGTTCACCAAAAGGAGTTCTCTGGAGAATAAAGTCAAGGGTGAGGAGTCGAGCTAACTGTGTGGAGCATTTTCTTTTTGCTCTGCTCTTACCTCGTAATCAGTGCGCACACACACCGTTTGTGTTGGGCAGTATCTGCAGAGAGAAGTCTGTGGCGAACAACCCACTCTGACAGGATAAAAGGTAAAAAGCAAGTGAGTCCTGTTAGCGCACAATCACTCAGGACTGCTGTTTGTTTACATCCGTGATTAACACTGAAGTTTCCACAGTCATATATCGTATCCGTTGTTTGGTAACGTTAGCTCATTTTTGCCAGCATTGTTAGCGAGTGCGGGCAACACACTAAACTAAAAATGTACTCGTATTTATGCTTGCCTGAAGTGACATGGTGTTACAGTCGTGTCGTATCGCAGCGACATGCATGATTAACTAGCTAAGAATCGTTCAGAGTGGCTATGCTAATGTTAGCTGCCTACATGAAAAATGTGACAAAGTGCCACATGGGGATCTGTTGCAGCCTACCTGTCAGTAGCAGAGGACCTGCCCGGACATGCCCTTGGACACAACGCTGTTCCCCTGAGCCTAAAACCAATATCATAACATTTATGTTGAACTACCATCAAACCGCAATAATAAATGCAAAACTCAATTGCCATACATGTTAGTTGTTGACAGTATCACTGCTTGTCTGTGTCCTTTGGCCTGCGCCTGAGAAAGCTTTCTAAACTAGCAACAAAGCATCACTCATGAATTGCTGACTTGTGTTATATAAAATGTTATAATCTTATTTACCTTATTGAAATTTTTTTTTTTAATCTGATTTGTGATGTCATCTAGCATGATTTCAAGATGTATGAGGAGCTATTTGTATACATCATAAAGACATTCTTCCATTTTTTAAATAGAGATTTACATAAACTTTGTGCCCCAGCTTAGACTTGCTAGACTAAGTATTGATCCTCTTGTGTTTTCAGGTAACTCAGTATGAGTCGAAATGGGTGGACAAAGAAGAGAGCCAATGCCAGTGATGACAATGGTTGGGCTGAAAGTGTGAGTATCCGCCATCCCATCATAATCAACAATGTGCAAAATACAGAAGTGACCCCAGTATGACAACATGCCCGTAATGTCAGATAGGCGTACCTTAACACAGGCTGGCCACAATAAAAGGCCGCTCGAAAATGTGCAGTTCCATAACACAGCACAATGTCACAGATGTCACAAGTTTTGAGTGAGCGTGCAATTGGCATGCTGACTGCAGGAATGTCCACCAGAGCTGTTGCCCATGAATTGAATGTTCATTTCTCTACCATAAGCCGTCTCCAAAGGCGGTTCAGAGAATTTGGCAGTACGTCCAACCGGCCTCACAACCGCAGACCACGTGTGACCACACCAGCCCAGGACCTCCACATCCAGCATCTTCACCTCCCATCTTCACCACCTCTGTGAGACCAGCCACCAGCTGAGACAGCTGCTGCAACAATCAGTTTGCATAACCAAAGAATTTATGCACAGACTGTCAGGAACGTCTCAGGAAAGCTCATCTGCATGCTCGTCGTCCTCATCAGGGTCTCGACCTGGCTGCAACTTCGCACTGCCATTGAAGATGAGTGGACCAACATTCCTCAGGCCACAATCAACAACCTGGTCAACTCTATGCGAAGGATATGTGTTGCACTGTGTGAGGCAAATGGTGGTCACACCAGATACTGACTGGTTTCTGGACCCCCCCCCCCAATACAGTGACACTGCACATTTTCGAGTGGCCTTTTATTGTGGCCAGCCTAAGACACACCTGTGCAATACCCATGCTGTCTGATCAGTATTTTGATATGCCACATCTGTGAGGTGCATAGATTATCTCAGCAAAGGAGAAGTGCTCACTAACACAGATTTTGACAGATTTGTGAAAAATATTTGAAAGAAATAGGCCTTTTGTGTACATAGAAAGTGTGTACAAAGATCTAATCTTTGCGTTCAGCTCCTGATGAAAAGAGGTAAATTCAATAGTGTTGCGTTTGTAAGTTCGTTTGTTCAGTATAGATACTTCTTGTTGTCATAAGAGAAGGCACTGTAATAAACCTGCTCGAATATCAAGATCGTGTGTGTGAGTGTGTGTGTGTACATGTATGTATGTGTGTGTGTGTGTGTGTGTGTGTCTATGTTTGTGTGTGTGTGTGTGTGTGTGTGTGTGTGTGTGTGTGTGTGTGTGTGTATGTATGTATATATATATATGCGCATCATGGATTTATTGTGGCCAACTGTGACTCACCTTGTTCTGTCACTGCTCTCCTTCTTGTTTGCAGGGTGGCTACATGGCTGCCAAAGTGTCAAAGCTGGACAAGCAGTTTAAACTTGATGCCCCCAGAGAGAAACAGAAGGAAGGCAACAGCTCCAACATTTTTAGTGGAGTGTCCATCTATGTCAATGGATACACAGGTAATGCTATGCTACAGTACATCCATATTTTTACACATCACTAATTTGTCTCTCTTCTACCCCCCACACTTACTTCAGTCGGTCTTTAACAGTTTGAATAACAGGCTGCTTATTTAAATCTTCTCCAAGAATGTCCCACATGAGAATCAGGAGAAAAACAAGATAAAAAGATAAAACTCTAGCTATACACAGCCTTATTGTAATGCTCAAAGTGGTTTGTGATGCTTTGAAAAATATGACCATGTTGATGTTCATTGTCATGGACTAACAGATTACATGTTAATTTGGGTAATACAATGAAATTCAAATGCTCTAAAGATCAAAGAACCTGGCTCTGTTTTTTTACTTGTGTATATGTTTCCTGTGTTTGCGACGTTTTACACAATGTTTTGTACAGATCTATAAGTAAGTCAGTCTAAAGAGTTTTGACTGCATTGTGCTGATCAATTGACTGGCCAGGTGGCCTAATTTGTAAGGAGTTGGCATATTTTTGTGTCTTTTCTGTTAACTGTTTTATTTTTTGCCTGTTTGAGCAGATCCAAGTGCCGATGAGCTACGCAGACTGATGATGCTTCATGGTGGCCAGTTCCACGTCTACTACTCTCGCTCCAAGACTACCCACATCATCGCCAGTAACTTGCCCAATAGCAAAATTCAGGAGCTCAAAGGGGAAAAGGTCATTAGGCCAGAGTGGATCACTGAGAGGTGTGTTCAGCAGGAGTTGAGCATGTTTTGCTCATTTAATTTAATATTGTAATTTTATTGTAATATGTATTACCTGAAAATCCCTCTGTTTACTTTGTCATTTGTTTAAAACAGTATCAAGGCTGGGCGTCTGCTTCCTTACCTACAGTACCAGCTGTATGTTAAACATAAAGCTCTACTCTTCCCTGGCATGACTGTACGCCAGACATCAGAGATCGCAGGACCCAGCCATGGGCTGCTTCAGCCGAGCGTACATCAACAGATCAGTCTGCCACAGCGCAGCATTCAGCACTCTGTCCTCAACCATGAACAGTCCAGCTGCCAGAATAACTCCGTCCCTAACCCCAGCCACAGTCAGCTTTACCAAGGCAACATCCAACATCAGTCCGCCCAGCACAGCTCTGTAGCACTGTGCTACCCACAATCAAGTCACTTAGCATCCAGTCACCTCAATACAGATCCTAGGCACAGAATCCCTTTACCCACCTACCCACTGTCTAACCCCAGCCCCACAAAGCACCCACACAAGCCGCCAAAGTCTACTGTTCAAACACCTCATCCTCATCTCCAGCACCAGAGAGCTGGCCAACCACAACCTCAGATCAACTCCTCTTGCAGCAGTGCCTGGACTGGCTGCAAGGAAGTGGAATTAAAAATGTGAGTATGCATAGCTCATAAGGGAAAATGGTTTGGTTTGGGGGGGGGGTTGGTTTTGCACACACAACTGGAACATCTTCTTTCATTAATACCTATTAAATCTCTTCTTCATATCACAGAAACAGATTATTGCAGACCTCATTGGATATGACGAGCCATTCAAAAATGAATGAAATGCAAGTTTGTGGCAAAGAAGATCCTTTCCTGCAGGTATTGAAGGAAGCACCCCTGACAAATGGACACACTCATCTTGTGAATGGTGCCTTAACGCCAGAGGGCCTGTCCCCTGTTACACATGAACTCTCTGTTGACAAGGAATGGAGAGTCAAGAGTTCAGAGGATAAACCTCAGAGTCCTCCAGTGCAGTTTCAGACCAAACCTGACCCGTATGAATTTCCCCACAGTCCCCCAAAGCAATCCGACCACTCTCCTGTCTTTCTGGAGCAATCCAACTCACAAGCAGCAAGCCAGCCGAGACATAAACCTCCACCCCCCTCCTACCAGGAGGCTATAAAAACAACAGAAAGCCACATACTCCCAAAACGGCTCCAGCCACCTTGTCAGGTTGATTCAAATCCTGAAAAGACTCTTCTTTCACCTGCATCTCACTCTCTTTCACATTCTCCAGTTCGGCTGAACGGAAGTCACCACCATGCCTTTTCATCTGACCCTACCTTTGTAAACACAACCAACACAGCAGCCAAACTTGATCCTCCCACTGAAAAGTCATCAGCGCAGCTGCTGGCGCAGACAGGCGGTTTGATCTCTGAGTACTACTCTCACTCACGTTTACACCAGATTTCCACATGGAGGTCCGGCTTTTCTGAGTATGTCAACGAACTGCACAGCAAACGAAAATCAGCGGGGGGATTCTCCTTTCCTGGGAAAGACAGACTGAGGAAGTCTGTGGTCCAGCGTGTTGCAGACAGTCGAGGTAGGAAAGGAAGGTCCAATTTGTTTCTTTTCCCTGTAAAATCAATGCTTTGATGTGTTATTTTTTAAATTTTGTTAAGATGGGGTGTTTTTTGGTGTCATGGTGGCTTAGTGGACTGTAACTTCCCCGGTTTAAATTCAGAAAGTCTACGAGATTGAACAAAATGTCTCTATCATCTCATATATTACAGTATCTTTGTCCCTGCTAATTTACGAGATAGCCACATTATTTGTGTTGTGTATTCTGGGGATGCATCATGGCGTCATTGGATGCCGTGTTCATGTCTTTTTGTGATTGGAAAAACTAAACTCTGATGATCGGGTATGTGTCTATGTGGTCAGGTACGCTGGCACCCGCAAGTGTTAAATCTTGTATTCTTCATGTGGACATGGACTGTTTCTTTGTGTCTGTGGGGATCCGACATCGACCAGAGCTCAAAGGTAAGGCACCTTTTTTTTTCAGTTTTTAAGTTTATATGGAACATAGAAAAGTCTCATGCAGTCCAGTCATGGTTGTCTTGCAGGGAAGCCTGTAGCTGTGACCAGTAACCGTGGACAGAACAGAGTGCCTCTGAGGCCCGGGGCCAACCCTCAGATAGAGCAGCAGTACTACCAGAGGAAACAAACTCATCCTCAAACTGGTGAGATTGTCATACCCAGCCTGCTTGTCATGGAGTGGTCTGACCTTGATTCACAGGCTTGGCTCAGTGTGTTTCCTGTATTTTCCTGTACATGGCTTACTTTATTGTAACATGCTTGACTAAGCGTACTCTTCTTCTGCCTCTCAGAGAGGGCAGATGAGGATCTCTACAGAACTCCTTCACAGGAGAGCCCTGACTCTCATGCCAACGGAGTGGACCAGGATGCTGCCACTCTCTCAATGGCAGAGATTGCATCATGCAGTTATGAGGCTAGGTAAGATATAAACACACACTCATGGTCATTTTAAACAAGTCCTATATCTGTATTTTGTACTAACCAGATTGTTAATAAATCTGTTGTCTCTCACAGGCAGATGGGTGTGAGGAATGGGATGTTTTTTGGCAAAGCAAAGCTGCTGTGTCCCTCGCTGCAGTCTGTCCCATATGATTTTGAGGCCTATAAAGAGGTGGCTCTCGCAATGTATGAGACTCTGGCAGGGTAAGATGAACTCCCTGGTCCTTTTTTTGTCCTCACTTCCCTGTCCTTTACATGCTAAATGACCTAAAACGTACCTTCTCATTTATTTCTTTGCAGTTATACCCATGACATTGAGGCTCTGAGCTGTGATGAAGTGTTGATCGACGGTTCTGCTCTGCTAGCTGAGTTGGGCATCAACCCAGAAGATCTGGCCAAAGCGATCAGAGCAGACATCAAAGAGAAAACTGGATGCTGTGCTTCAGTGGGCATGGGTGAGTTGATGTTTGTCTTATACTGTAAAATAGATCAAAACCGTGTTCCTATCTTACAAATTCAAACTGCTCATCTGTTCAGGGTCCAACATCCTGTTGGCTCGGCTGGCGACACGTAAGGCCAAGCCAGACGGGCAGTACTTCCTAAAGCCTGAAGAGGTAGATGATTTTATCAGGGACCTACCAGTCACCAGCTTACCAGGTAGATACAGCACCACCTGCTGGTCATGGCAGTCTACAGTCTTTCAGCTTTCTTGTGGTAAATATTTGAATACATTTTTATTTCTTTTTTCTAGGTGTTGGGCCTGTTATGGGCAGAAAGCTGGCTGCTATGGGTGTGAGGTCATGCGGGGACCTCCAACAGATGTCTCTGTCTCAGCTGCAAAAGAAGTTTGGACCCCGGACCGGACAAACCCTGTTTCGCTTCTGCAGGGGTCTAGATGACCGGCCTGTCCGCTACGAGAAGGAAAGGAAGTCTGTCTCAGCTGAGATGAACTATAACATTCGCTTTACTACGGTTAGACACTTTTTCCCCCCTGTGCCATCTCTTCTTTTTTATTTTCCCTTCATTTCCCACCTATCTCTCCGTAACCTTCTTGTTCCTCTGCCTCTGTGACTAGGTTGATGAGGCAGAGTGTTTCCTGACTAACTTGTCCATGGAGGTGCAAAAACGTTTACAAGAAGCAGGGCTGCGGGGTCGCAGAGTTACTCTTAAGGTCATGGTTCGCAAGGTTGGAGCTCCACTGGAACCAGCTAAATATGGTGGTCATGGCATATGTGACAACCACGCCAGGTAAGGAAAAGGTCGTCATCCATGTATGTTTCGAGTGACTGATTTTTGTCCTCTTTCCATTGCTTCACCATGTCTTTGTCTCTCTGTAGACTCATTTTAAGTCATCTCCTTCTCTGTTAGGACTGTGATGCTCGCTCAATCCACTGACAGTGGTCAGCTGATTGCCGCTGCAGTCATCAAGCTGTTTCATGCCATGAAACTGCAGGTTCAGGACCTGAGAGGAATCGGCATCCAGGTTCAGCTTCTTGAAGGAAATCACTCTGTCCCCCAGGACTCCATGGGCTCCCGGACGCGCTCCATCAAAGAGATGTTGCTAGACCAGAGGTTAAGTGCGAGATGCAGCAACAGAGGTTTGTGTAAAGTCTTTGTCTTTCAGTTTGTATCTTTGTCATCATCTGTGTAATCAGTTGAGCTCAAGATCTATGTTGCAGATGCTGCTGACAACACGCGTCATGAAATGACTTCCTCAACCACAGCCGTATCATCTGGCTCCCCTCCACATCTTCTGTCTCCTCCCGAGCCAGTCCCGGGGACAAGCAGAGATCAGCAGGCATGCAGACAAACTCCAAAACATTCTCGAGCACGTCTCAACTTCAGTATTGAGGTCCCCTCCCCTTCACAGGTCAGGACTTCAAGGAAAATTCTGATTGATTTTAAACAAGAGCTGAATATAGGGGGGGGCGTTATGAACTAAAATTTTAATCCGTGTGACACGGTGACAGTATTACAGTGGGTACGGAAAGTATTCAGACCCCTTTAAATTTTTCACTCTTTGTTTCATTGCAGCCATTTTCCAAAAATCAAAAAAGTTCATTTTATTTCTCAGTAATGTACACTCAGCACCCCATCTTGACAGAAAAAAAACAGAAATGTAGAAATTTTTGCAAATTTATTAAAAAAGAAAAACTGAAATATCACATATATGCTAGCTGGAGCTGACGTTTCTCACTGAACAACAGAAAGTAGGAAAGTGGTAGCTCTGTAAGAGGAAATGAAAGAGAAGAGGAGGCATTACAGCTGTTCAGTTGTTAAGATGTGTTGAGTGTTTATTATAAAATTGGTTAAGACTACACTTCATCATTTCAAGCTACACTTTTTATTTCATTTTTTCTAAAAAATTTGGCACTTTAGTTTACTTAAATTTAGATTTTTTTATTAGACTAGTTATTTATTATCCCTCTAGTTTGATGTCCGTTGTTGATAAAAACATATGTTGATACAACTATATGTTATGGTACTGAATGAAAATGCAAGTTAGTCATTTTGATGTTCTGGACCTTTGCTTTGGGAAATTTTCTCTAACTGGACCTCTTTGAATTCTAATTGAATACCCCTGGTATAAGGGATCTTAACAGCATTTATTTGGCAGAAAACCCAAAGTATACTAAATTAGTATATTAATCAGCAGCACTTGTGGTCTTCCTCTCTCACCATATTCTGGAACCAGTTTGGGACATAACACTTTTGTGTAACAACAAAGCCACCAATGCATTGCAGTATGTAGTTCCACGTGACACCAGTGATGAAACCGGTATATAGCCTACCCCTTGCTGGGCAGTGAAATACTTTTAACTTGTGTTTCTTCATGATATCCAAGGTGGATCGTTCTGTGTTGGAGGCCTTGCCCGTAGAGTTGAGAGAACAAGTGGAGCAGTCGTGGACTTACATGGATGGGAGACCGAGTAACGGTCGGACACCCAGTCCACTTCCCTCTGCTCCTTTTCCACAGCATCCCTCTCTGAAGTCTCGTCCAACCTCCCCTCCTCGTCCTCCAGTCCCTGGTCCTGCTCTTTACACTCCACCTGTTGGCACGTTGGTCCTGCAGATTCCAAACCAGCCAGATGGTCTGGGAATTGTACTGGAACTGCCAAACTTCTCAGAGGTAGTGATGCAAAACTACTTTGACAGCCCTGCTGGAAGAAACCTTGATAAGAAAAAGTGATGTTGTGCTCATTTAAGTAGTTTATAGCCTTTTGGTTCATCCACCTATGTAACTATATTCATCACAGTGGAATCTGTTTGGCGACTATTCACATCTATTCACAGACACAGACTGCAAACCGACCAGTTTGCTCCAGTCTGTTTGTTCTTTTTGAAGTTTGCGGTCTTCAAACTGAGAAGCACCTGATTCAGCTGTATATTGCTTGGAGATGCGCGGAGAACACTGTTTTCGACATCTATTACTGTCCGTCCTGGCAGAGGGACTATCTGAATCAAGGGTCTAAGGACTGAGGGTGTCGCTGAACAGATTGTAAAGCCCCTTGAGGCAAAGTTGTGAAAATGGGCTATATAGATACTTGACTAGATATCCACATTTGCCCTGTTATGCTGTCTGGCAGTTCTACCACATTAATGCCTGTGAAGGCAATAAACAGCAAAGAACTGTAGTCAAACTACTGGTTTTAAAATGTTTTCAGTTTGAAAGCTGCCTTTTAATAAGAATAATAGTAATGAGTCTGCGAAAAGCCCAAGTTGTCACAGACGATGATGTTCATACAGATATATTTTCCATGACTATTAAATTTACAGATATGTATAAGACACACCTTTTATTGGAAGAGCAAAAGCTTTTCTCCAAATGTGCATATTAGTCCCCAGTTGTCTCAACTTTCTGACTGCAGGTTGATCCGGATGTATTTGCTGCCCTTCCGAAAGAGCTCCAGGAAGAACTTAAGTCTGCCTACAACCGTGTAACAAATGTCCAGCCCCAGGCAAAATTGTGTGAGTACCCAGGTGAATTAGTTGCAAAGGAATGCGTTAAGCTTTTTTCCCCCTACTATTAACATCATGCATGTTGTCTTTATCTCGTGTTTTACCTCTTGGTTTCTCAGCAGTGGAACAGAAGAATCCCCTGTTACAGCTAAAACAGTCAGGAGTCGGAATTGGCATAGGTCGGGTGAAGCGGCGCTACAAGAGAAAGAATGCAGGGAGCCCTGTTAAAAAAGGTCCTTCCCCTGTGAAGAGGCGGCACACGACCAACAGCCCAGCCAAAATCCTACCATCTCCTATAAAACTGCGGGAACCAACGAACATAGTAAAGGTGAACCAATCAACTGTTTCATATGTGAAGATGAAGCTTTTTCTTTTATGGTGGCAGTATGTGAAGAAGGCTGGTACATAAGTAATTTTTCAAGCTCACACATGTTTTCCCTCCCCAGACTGAAAATGTTCCCTCCACATCGACCTCGAAAAACGACATCCCAGAGTCTCTGTCCAAGTTCATCCCTCGCCCTGCTCCAGCGTTAGCCGGAGCCTGTGACCTGACGGATATTAAAACACTCCTACGGGAATGGGTCACCACCATAACAGGTGAAGGCTAGCTCTGCCGTAGTGCAGACTCATGCAGTTGTGTGTTTTATTGTTTGTGTGGTTACAAAAACGCATTTTTAATAATGTCTTACTTTTTGTTAGAACCCATGGAGGAAGACATCCTGCAGGTGGTGAAATACTGCACTGATCTGATTGAGGATAAAGATCTGGAGAAGTTGGATTTGATTATAAAATACATGAAGAGGTAAGCATGTACAGTTTAGCCTCCTCTATAGAGGGTATGCGCATGATGTCACAGAACTCAGTTAGTTGAGTGACAGAAAGACAAGCAGCAGTGTTAGCTTGAATCAGCTTAAACACAAACACCACATCTAAAATGGGAAAGAGTTGGACCACTGGTTCTTTGGTAAGCAGTAAGGATCACTGTCGAGTCCGACTGCCTTTAATTTGAGCAAATATCACTTGTTTTACTCCCGGTTTGCTAAATGCAGCCATGGTAACAGATGTTTTACCACTCAGTCTAGCGTGTTCCGGAAGGAGAAGTGACATCAACGTGTACACTCTATTCCTGCCACTTTCTTTTTTGTTTTCATTTATTCCTTATGTCACATATTGATCTTTCCTCTGCAGGCTCATGCAGCAGTCAGTGGAGTCTGTCTGGTGTATGGCTTTTGACTTCATCCTAGACAACGTGCAGGTGGTTGTGCAGCAGGCTTATGGTAGCACCCTGAAGATACCATGAAGAAGAAGGGTTTTCATTGTGTGTAACCATTACACCAATACTTTTTGTTTTGCTACTTTCACAGGGTCACCTGCAATACAAATTATGACACCTAAATGATGATTTCCCTCCTCAACTGTGATACCCTTCTAGCACCTGCCATAATATTCTCAATGGCCTCCTGAGAGTGAGACACAAATTAATAACTACACACACACACACCTCAGAGTACATTATTTTCTGTACTTGCTCTTTAAGGGACAAGTAACACGAACTATAATGCAGGAAATGTATTTAGAATATACTCACCAAAACTCAACACAGTGATAATCGTAGCAGCTTTTTGCAAATTCCTCATTTTTCATGTGGAGTTCTTTTCTAAATAATGCGAAGACTCATTTTTAAACGTATTTGAAATTTTATATCAAGACTTTTGCAGGCAGTGTGTAACTATTTCTTATACATACGTCTAAGCCAGGCCTTATAAGATTTCAAATGTACCTCTACCTGGTGAGCGTTTTCCATCTGATAAAGCAGTTGACTTCCCTTATGTGTTCCTAAGGTTTCTGTCACACAGGCAGGTTTAAGTTTTATTCATTTATGCAGCTAAATCAGTAGGTTTAAAATAATGAATGTGGTAAACACAATCATCATGTTCAAACACAAAGCTTCCTTTTTGTGATTTTAGAATCAATCAGTTTTGTAGCACTCCTCAGATTTATGATAATCCCAGAAATGGTATAAAAATCTTGTTTTTCATCATTGTTTCATTGGTGCTCCATGCCACTTTGACTGAGCTCTGAAGTATCTACGCAAACTAAATATAGTCTGCTGCATACAGTTGTCCCTTTTTTTTCTTGTCTCTCGCAAAAAAGTGCCAAACTTTGCTATTATAGTGTGTAAATAATGTTTTTAAATACACCTGTTAAAAATTTTAAAAGAAAAGGATGTATGTGGAGGGTTTACCTCTTGTATTGTTTACATGTAGTGAATTCTTAGTAACTGTCGTTAAATTGTAAATCTTCTCACTTTTTAATTGTTTGTCAGTGTTCCAACATGAAAATCAGAAGCTGGCCAAAGCACTTCATATGAGGTTAACTGTTGATTCTCAGTAGCACTCTGACTTTGGAGGATGTTCACAGGGGTTATGGCAATCAATAAGTAGCCTATGCGTTTTGTTTTTCCACTTAACAAGTGAGACATCCCTTAATGATAATGCAACATTTCATACAGCATTTGTATCCGGAGTAAATTTTGTTTTTCTAGTGTTTCCAGCCTAGTTACCAGTTTTACAAATTTGAATATTGAAATAATGCTGGATTTGCATAGGAAGAGGTGACCTGATTTTTAACTCTGAAGCCCATTGTATGTACTTGTATACATACAATGGAGACATTTGTATGGCTTGTGGCTACGTCATTGTGTTTCTGTGAAGTAAACTTTTATGATTGGTGATTAGAAGTTCTCATCAGATGCGGCTGGCTGGCTTGCAGTCTCACATCATGCAAGACATTATGTGTGTGGTTGAAAAGTCTGTTTAAAACAGTATCCCTATATGCAAATCGAGCTGTCATTTTTTAAAAACTTGTTGAAATGAATGTAAATCAGAATGTGCAAGTGTCTGCTCACTTTCCAGATGTTGGCTTCGCTTCACCCGTCATATCTTTCCAGAAGGGAATGGCCAGAAATTCAAATTGGCCAGTCTTGTTTTCTCTAAACTGGCTTGTGCCTGAAGACCTGAAGCTGTGAACTTGTTTGTAAGTTTTCTAAAACTTGGTAATAAACTGTAAACTCTGTATTAATTTATTTGTCTTTGTCGTTTCTTAAAGTTACAGCCTGAATAGTAGAAGGTAGTCCAATCATGATAATGTTGCATTCTGAAAACAATCTTTGAGGGAGAAAAGGGCATTTCTTTCCAAACTGTACAAACTGGAAATAGTTAAAGATGTCAAATCTTTACAGTTCAAGGCTGCCCATCTTTATTACTTTACCTACACTTTGCCACAGATACTCAAAACTTAATTCGATATCAACCTTTTTTAATTGTTTTTGCAGTGATCTGGCAGACATGGAATATTGCCAATAAACATACTATGGCATCAAGAATACAGTACACCCAGCCACAGTCAGTTTTTTTTAATCCACATTCCTCCATGTAATATGCATACATGTAAAAGTTTACATTTTTATATTTCTTTGTATGCCAATTGTAAAATGCAAACAAACATGTAACATTAAACCTGCAGGGTTTACTTCTAAAAGAACTCAAAACATCTTTGTTCTTTTTGTTTTCAATGTGTGCCATCATTTAGTTTGAGATTTGAGCTCTAAATATCAAAAAAAGGAAAACGACCTAAAAGGATTATTTGCTTTTAAAAATAAAAAACGGAATAATTGTTTTATTTTCTGTTTGTTTGACGTCAAACATTTGTCTGACGTTACATCCGTAGCATCTATGCGCAGCAATCATTTGTATTTCGCGCACGAAGAGAAGTGTTTGTGACCATCTGTTACTCCATCAGGTAACCCAATAATTTAACGGCAGTGGTGTTATGGATTAGCATGTTTTAATTGGTGGTTACTATTAGCATCTCACTTGTTGATATATTATTATTCCTTGTCTGTGTTAACGTTACTTTTAACGGCTAACGTTATGAGGCACGCAGGGCTAATGTTAGCTAGCTTAGCAGGCGAACACAAGCTCCAGCTAGCATTGTCTAGATTTTCCTTGATTACTTAGAAAAGTAAGTACATGGCTAACTGATCCATGTCTCGATTAACTGGCGTGGATTCATTATTTGCACAGAAGCGATAAGGGAAATGTCGAACAAACAGACAACCATGACCAAGTGTGCTAACGCGTGCTAACGCTAGCTGACAACCTGCGGAAACAAGGTGTGCCCAGTTGTTACCATGGCTTTGTCTCTAATGATACTTAAAACACGCTGCTCAGTCTGACAGCTTTCGGGGCAACGTTTTAATCAGTGACTTGACAGTAACGTCAGGCCCTTACGTACATACTTGGATGCTGCGTAACGTTAGTTGGTTTTGTTGCTGCGTACGTTGTGTTGGGGCAATTTGCAACAATGCAGTGGTTACAAAAACAGTGAGTTGCCAGATTATTAGGTGCACCCAGCTGAGTAAAATTGTATGTGTACCTGTATGATGGTTAATGTTCAGTTTTTGTTGAAACGGTCTTTGTAATATTGTTTATAATATTATGTTCACCCCATTTGTAATCAGTGAGGGTAAGTTAGACCTAACCTTACAAACATATCAAAACATATCAACATCATCAGAAACTTCAGCCTCCAAAATGACTAATAAAACAAAAACAACAAAAACATTTTGATGTAACTGTTCAATTGTGCCATGTTCAGGCACTTACAAAAAGGATATAGCTTAACTGGTGGCTTATTTTTAACTGGTGTGTTATCCAGTGTCATGTCTCAGCTTACATTGTCTTCTTGTTCTTTACCTCCCCAGATTCAGAGTGTGTGTCACCCATAGCAAACGACCATGGCGAATCAATCAATTGATATCCTAACGAAGGTTTTGGAGCAGTCAGCCAAGCTGGTGGAGGAGAAGGTTGATGCACAGTTGAGCAAACTGAGTGAAATGGATGAAGATGATTTGGAAAGACTAAAGGAGAAAAGATTAGATGCACTAAAGAAAGCCCAGAAACAGAAACAGGTATGTGGGATGTTTTCTTGTAACTGTTTATGTATCTCAATGCTGGCTATGGGGACTGATAATAATAGTTGCATTTCTTGGAGGTGTTTTGTTATTATGTGAGAACCTGGTTTTGAATTATGTTACTTTATGTGAGTAGTCAGGGATTTCTGGAATATTGTGGACTTTTAAGGAACAGATTGTTGGATATCAAATCAGAAAAGATCACAGGTCTGTTTTTTTTTTCCACAGAGCAATATATTTAGATTCTGGGTTTCTGAGCTGTTTTATTTACAGAGCCCTTCTGATTCAGTATTTTTATCCTTTTAGGGAAAAAAGGTTATAGAAAACCTGTTTTGTAATGGAAATTTTAGGAAAAGTAATCCAAGGACCGATTTAAAGAATAAATCATGCTCTGGAGTTGGACTGCATGTCAGGCGTCGAAGTATTTATTTATTTTTTTAATGGGGAAAATGTTTTGACATTGTTCACATCCCTAATCAGCCAACAAAATAGACTGCATGTTGTCATTGTGCTCGAATGTAAAAGCCAGTTTTTATACTCTCTGAGATTAAGTTTTCTGGAACTCAACCTAATTCTCTGTTTCTAAGGAGTGGTTGTCTAAAGGCCATGGAGAGTACAGAGAAGTCCCAAGTGAGAAAGACTTTTTTGGCGAGGTCAAGGAAAGCAAAAATGTTGTCTGCCACTTCTACAAAAATTCCACAATAAGGTGAGTTTGTTTATTTATGTCATGAAGACCATTTTTTACTAATGCATCAAATCTACACTGTAGCCTATGTATAGCCTTGAACCCTTTGCCGTAGCCTCACGTGCCCCTTCTTTCCTCTAAATATAGATGTAAGATCCTCGACAAACACTTGGCCATCTTGGCAAAGAAGCATGTTGAGACCAAATTCATCAAACTGAATGTGGAAAAAGCCCCATTTCTGACAGAGAAGCTGCGGATCAAGGTTATTCCTACGCTGGCCCTGCTATTAGACGGAAAAACAAAGGACTATGTGGTTGGATTCACTGACCTGGGAAACACAGACGAGTTCACCACAGAGATGCTTGAATGGCGTCTCGGCTGTGCAGATGTTATTAACTACAGGTGAGACATACAGTAGCCTCCCTCCTTTACCTTTTAGGCTTCAAAGCTGCAGAATCACAGTAATGTTCTGATTGAAAACAATATGTTATCTGATTTTAACACCGCACTTTCCCCTCTCCTGTTCTAGTGGTAACCTGATGGAGCCTCCTACAATGACACAGAGGTCAGGCACAAAGTTCACAAAGGTGGAGAAGAAAACCATCAGAGGGCAAGCTTACGACTCAGATTCTGATTCAGGAGATGACTGAAAAGTCAAGTCTTCTCATTTGGGGCTACCTCACTTAAAAAGTCTAGCAGACAGCCCACTTTCATTTTTCTACATCCCTTCTCTATTACTTACATATTCATTACCAGTTTGCATATTTTAATTTAAAAATCAAATTATTTTGCAAAGGCAGTTAGAATTATAGCATCAGCCTTATTTAATGAATTGTCTGCCATGTTTGAATTTAAAATACTTCCAAGAACAAGGAAACATTACATATGAAATTGTAGAGGATACAGTATGTGTCACTGAGCCACTGCGCCATTTGTTGATTTTGTCCCTTTATTGGCTAAAACCTTGAAGATTTGTCTTGAATTACAGGCGCACTCATTAAGGTAGTTGTTTATTTCTTGTTTCCTTGTAACTGTGTGTGTCTAATGTTAGACAGAAACCATGATGCATGAAGTGCCAAGATCATCCTTTTGCATCAGAATACATTTTTACATGACATTTCCTTATAGCAAGACATTGACTTAACTAATGCAGACTTAATAAAAAGTATACTTGTGCTCCTATGATTTTGTATAGTTTTTATGTAAAGTTGGAGGATCAATTGATGTTGCAAGTTTTAGTTGCTATTACGGGTGAAAACAATCCTTCAATTCCTATAATGCAACACAATATTTTTTTTTGTCAGATCCTTTCTCCTTAGAAAAGGCTCCTGTGTAAAATGTTGGTTTGAACATGCATCACATACATTCGGGATTGCTTAGTAATATATAAATAACAATATTAAAGGCCCTGCACACCCACACAGATCCAAATCAATACCAGACTGAAACTGATATTTGGCTGTTCACCTCCTTCTCCCACAATGCAATGCATTTTATTTCAAAATTTCTTTATGGCCAACTGTTGCTGAATTATCACAGAGAACAGATTACATTTTTTCATTTGTCAGCTGACAGCTGTATTTATAAAATTGGCATTTATTGGTGGGTGGACAAAATAAACTAACTTGACAATTTTACTGAGTAAACCCAGAGCCCAGATGTTTTTTTACAAAATTATTCAGATAAACTGGTACTGCTGATATTTCTGCTTCATGAGCGGGCCCTTAGGTTGCAAAGTTTGATGACGACAATTCTCACATTCCTCTGGAGTCTTAAGTCTATTAGGTAAAACACACTGCGTCAGGCTAAAGTGAAGCCTGGTAAATGCCACAGCAGTTTCTCAGTGTAGTGGAATCAGAACAGGAAGCTAAGGAGCACTGCATTTCCCATAATATTTATGAACAATTATGAATTAATATAACAAAGCGGAGCTAAGATTCGATAGCCTTCGGGTCTACAGGTTGGAGGAGGTGACGAACAATCAACTCTCCTTTGCTGTTAATGTAGGTGTCAGCCATGTCCTGTTCAGCAGGAAGTCCGTAGGGAGTCCTCAGCGGCTGGATCCTGAATGAACCAGGAAAGAGCAGGAACTTAAGACATTTCATGTTCTAAAAAACATAAATCCTCTTTTGTGACTCAGGTTGCAAATCTACCTCCGTTCTGCTTTAATGATTTGCAGAGACTTTGACGACCATAATTTATGCAGACATGCTAACCCCATTTTGTAAATTAATCTTACCTCACAAGGTGCTTGACAAATTTCAGTTGGCTATTGACTGCAGGTGTATTTTTGTGAATTACAGGTACATGTGCCTAAAAACAAGAGAAAGAGAGGACAGAGTCAGTGCATAAAAATCCAAGACTGAGCAAGTCCAATTTTTGTCTCTAGAAAATGCAATAAAAAAACAAACATTCTTTGTGCCTCTATAGTGGACAGATGCTATATCTGCTTGAGGGGGTACAATAACAGCTAACAATTGTATACTGCTCCTCTATCATAATAAAAGCTTTTTCTTCAGCCTTCAAGGCAGGGTTAAGGAACACTGTAAAATACTTATTACAGGTGCTAATGTATGTTAATGTTCTAGTCATGAAACTGAACATGAACTATTTATGCATAGGTAGTCCTCTAATCTCAGTGCTGTACACTTTCCAAACCTCTTTATGTTCTCCAAAACATTTTCTTTATTTTTTCCTCTCTCACCACCTTAACTGTTTTCAGTTAACAGTATTACACAAAGGCAGCCTCATTTGTTAAGCCTTACCTTGTCAAGCCCAAGGTGTTTCACCATCTCTTTCTCCCAGTACGGCCTTCGCATCACACTTTTGACTCGTGTCACTATATGCAGTTTATGTGGTTGGTCTGGGTCACCCCCATATTTCTCATGTTCTTTTGATCTCTCAGCAAAAAGCTGTGAAGGACAAAAACAGAGCCTTTTTAACAGTGCCAACAGTAATGTAATTAATCATTTAGAAGTGCAGAACAAAGGAGCCTCATTATTACCATGGCTGAATTCATCTGTTAGGAGGCCCTGTGGTAAAGGTTAAATGTTGGGCACCTGATGATCCCCCCCACACACACACCTCCTGTCCTCTGTGCACTGTTAATAGACGCTGCTGGAATTCTACCCTACCTAATTGAGAATATGAACCATGTGAGCACAAAAATTACTAAGGTATCAAAATTAGATAAGGCCCCTCTACAAGACAGGGTCTAAAGTTTATATAAAAAAGGACCCAAGTTCATTGACATAGCACTTCAGTAATGCAAATAAGCAACTTTGCAATTTATGAAATTACGTGCAACTAACTGACCTATATAAAAACTGGGGCTTTTGCCTGGACTCTTACCTCTTTTGGGATTCTTGCTTTGGTAAATTTGCTGCGTGCAGACACAAACCACAAGCAAGGTGATAAAAGTGTAGCTTCTGTCAGGATCTGTAGACATACACAAACAGTGACGAGACAAAGTTAAAATCAATGCATGTTAATTATAGAAAAGGTTAAAAGGCAGAACAGTGTCCTGCAGGGATGGCTCATCTCAGATTTCATCATAATGTTTAAACTGTGGTGGCTATCACTTTAATTTCCCTGGGTTTATTCCACCATTGTGGGAAATGTCTTAAGTCTTAATTAATTTCCCTGGGCAGCTTTTGTTTTAATTTAGGGTATGGTTTTGCAACAAAGTGATATAAAGTAGTTTAATTTAGCCAGGTACATTTAGCTGGTTTATCACAAAAAACAACAACAAAAAACACACATTCCAGTGTCAGTCGGGTTATTATCTTTTTCAGCAGACAGAAGACTAGTGTCCTCTATTACCAATTTAATGACGTTAGAGAATGGCACTACTTATCACTGATTCATTGTTGTGCAAGTCAGATTCCCAGTCGGGTTTGAACTTTCATCATAGCAGAAATTTAACAAGTAGTCAAAACTATTAAAGAGTGGTTGCATAAACCTTTGCCAGAGACAGGGCTTTCACACCACCAGGTAGATCCAAACACAAACTTGGGCTTGCATTGGCTCCAAGCAGTCAGAAAAAAACTGTTTGTGATTAATGGTTAAAATAAATTATAATGTCTAATAATTACCAAGGGAAGTGTTATGAAGTCTGGTTTTATTTCTTAATGCACGTTTTGTTTTGTCAGAATGAAACATGAAAAATGTTCAAAGATGTTCTTACCTTGACTGATAAAGAGCTCAAACCGCGACAAACGCCTGACATGATTTTTGTTCGGTTGGGTTTCCAGCAGCTCCTCTTCAGTTATAAAAAAAAACTAGTCACGCACGCCAAGGTTACAGCCCTGCCACCCGCAAAATATGGATCAAACGAAACTAACCGTTATGAAAAAAATCTCACAAATGTAAATATACTCATATCAAACTGACAAAATACACGTACAACATTAATTCAAGAGCTGAAAAACAACAGCAGACGGGCTGTCACGTTAGTATCATGACAGTTTTGTCTCCTTCATGTATGCTTCCACCGGAAGGGTTGAGAAGTTACATTGAAACTGCGCCGACATGACAAACGTCCATTAAACAAGGTTCCTATAGTGAACTTTAACTTTTAAAACATCCAACGGAAGAATACACTAATTAAATGTAATAAAGTTTCAGTAGAATATAGGTGCTTTAGGGGTTATTTTTCTTAAAATTGTACCCATATGCGCACCGTGGACCATTATTCCATCACTAAGTTTTTCCCGGAAGTATTTTTGTGGCGCACTTGTGTAGCTTTCACGTTGGAAAGGTGTTACCGCTTCTTTCTGTGACTTTCCTGACAGCAGATAAGCATGAATACTCTGTTGGTTTTCTAGAAGCTCTAAAAAGACGAAGGCTAGACACCACAATGACACAGAACCACGTGTCAGGGATGGAGACATCCGCCATCTCCGTCCTGAAGCGGGCAGTGGAGCTGGACCACAGCGGCCGTCTGCAGGAGTCCCTTGTCTGCTACCAGGAGGGCATCCAGCTGCTTATAGACGTGTTGAAAGGTCTCCATCTCCCTCTTTCAGACATATACACAGCAGAGGGAGCACGATGTAGACTAAACAAATTCTTGTTTCCTGTCTCCTGCCAGCAGCTGTGAAAGATGACTCAAAGAGAGGGCACTACAGGGATAAGATAAAGGGCTACATGGACAGAGCAGAGCAAATCAAAGCTCATGTGAGCCAGATGAAAGAAGGTAACTATAACACAACCACTAAAGGCTGATTAACAAACCAAGCAAAGTGGGCAACGGCCCCAGCCAAGACGGATTAACCTGCTGTGAGAGTTGTAGTAATTTGGTTTAACAGACATTTATTTACATTTGACACCGGGCCCATGTGCAAGCAAGTAATAATGTAGGATTTGCGTGTAATAATGTAGGCTCTGCCTCAAGATCCCACAAACCAGCTGATGATGTGCTGTAAGTGTGCTTATCCCCCCCAAAAATCTAATTAACAATATTGGCCCACAAACTAATTGACTCTCACAGCACAGTTAAAATCCAAAAAATGGTAAGGGCATTTTATCCAACCTTTACTATTTCAGTTGATGTTATGCAAGTTACATGGTGCATATCTTTAAACAAATTTGTGTTAAATCAAATTATTACAAATGAAGTGGCATATAGTAAACCTGGAGCAGCAACGGAGTCCAGGGTAGAAATGCTGAGGGTTTTTTTGGTGTGTGTGGAGGGGCCTAAATGTTAATGTTACTGTCACAAGCTGCTGTCTGTGCCACCTGTAACTTCTGTTTCTTCTCATTCTGTGTTCGCTTTCCTGTCAGATGGGAAATACCATGAGCAGATTAAAATAGTGGAGGATGCTACTGGTTACAGCTACGAGGCTCTGTTCAAGCCATACATCAGCAGTTTACTCACAGAGGTCTGGGTAGAAGACCCATACATACGGCACACCCATCAAGTAAGTTCTTTTAATCAGTGTTTTATTGTGTACATTTTTTTCCTGTTTATTTAAATTGGATTGGATATTTTATCATTTTTAGTTACTTCATTAATACACAGCTGGATTAACATTTTTATTAAAAGCAGGAATCTGCACCGGGCCCCAAAAGCCCCAGTTTCACTGCGGGGCAAATGATAATGTGATTAATTGTAATTTGTTTGGGTAAATGGGAATATGCACTACTAAAGTACAATATCAACTGTCATGACAAGGTGGGTCGTGCTTTATTTCCATATCTTGAGGTCTTAGTGGTGTCTGATATATTATTATGACCATCATTATTTGAGCTGATATGCTGCTTGAATATTTAATTTATGTTTAATCAGGTTACAAAAGGGATGTCTTCAAATTGATATCTTTGTCTGACAACATTTAAAATGCCAAAAGTATCAAATGACATCCTTGAATTGCATTCCTCATATTTGAATAGCTGGAACCAGCAAGCATTTGGTGTTTGTAATGATTAATCGATCATCAGAATTTTGAAATTAATCATTAATAATCTGTGGCATGAATAATGCCTAATTATAATGTGTTAATAATAAAACAGTTGTTTTAATTAATTACAAGATATTTATAGCTTTTTAGGAGTTTAGTTTAAAGTAAACTTGGAGGGAAAGTTGGTTCTCCTGCATTCCACAACACACTAAACACAATTGCCTTAATTTTTTATTTTATTTTTATTTTTACAATCCACAAAGCACTCTTTACCTTTTCTGTTGATGTTTATAGCTTAGCACAAAAGTTAATATTAATCTGTACCGAACTCACTCTAACATGCCAAACAATCCCCTTCCCCCCTTCTCTCCACTACAGTTGTACAACTTCCTGCGGTTCTGTGAGATGCTGCTAAAAGCGTCCTGCAAGGTGAAAACCATCCATCTCCTCACTACACAGGATGAAGTAGGTTATTTAACTAATGTGACTACACACAGTAGTGAATGCACAGCAGCCGTAGCAGTGTCTTCTGTTCAGTTTGTGCTGTTGTTTCACCGCCACTTGTCTTGTCACACAGTCGGATAATCGCCAACAGAGCAGCGCTTTGGCCGAGCTGAAGGAGAGTCTCAGTGCTCAGAGAGTGACTCTGGATCTGCAGTTCTCCTCCACTATACATGACAGGGAGATCAGGTACAGCTGCAAGTCACGTATTAAAGATATCAGAACAGTATACTGTACAACCTAAAAAAATGGCGGTATCTTTTTTTAAGTACTTCTTGCTGCAGTACAGAGTATTTACTTTCACATTAGCACTCTGCTTTTTGATGTGATTGCGGCTTTGTTTTATGTCAATAATCCAAAATAAATAGTGTTTTTAGGTTTGACAATGGATGGATCATCAAGATCGGAAGAGGGCTGGATTACTTCAAGAGACCTAAGGTGCGACTTCATACTAATTAATATTCATAACTTTCTATTTCTGCAAGCATCAGAAAGACTGGACATCTGAGTCAACACGTTGAGTAAGAGGTGTTTCGTTTTATCTTCCAGGGACGATTCTCTATTGGATACTGTGACTATGACCTCAGGCAGTGCCAGGAGACCAACGTAGACATTTTTCACACTAAACACACAAAAACACTATGATATTCATGAAGCTTAAATTCCTTACATTCCTAATTCAGGTGACTTCATATACTTACCTGCCCTCAAAACTCACTGCTGTGGTGTTGGATTTGCCTTAACATGTGCTCTGCTTTATAACATTGGTGTAACTGAGCATTTTTATCAGAGGTATTACAGTATGCTTTTTGTCACACTGATAATGTCTTTAAACCAACTGTATGATTCTGTGCTATATATTCTATATCATCGGGTTTTGGACATTCTTAAGTCTTGTGTGCAGTTTATGCAAAAAAAAGTGTTTTTCATCTTCCTTTTCTTTCTTTTTTTATTACTTTTTTTTTTTTTACTTCTATAAATTGGTGGTTTATGATTGTTAAGAGGGAAGAGGCTTTTTATAGTGCAGTATCACATTTGGTGGAAGATGGAAATTAAACATTTTAAAATTATATTAAAAGTGGTTTTATAATATTATCAGACGTCTCTGTGTTTTCTAATTCGGTTTTAACCATGTTTCAAGCTTGTCCAGCTACTCAATATTCAGTGTCTCACATTTAAAATATACAATTCAAAATAAATTCATACATGTAATTAGTTTAATAACCATAAGCCTGTCTGAATTTGCTGTCTTGGTATGCAAAGGTACCATACAGACTGCAGCTGATTATTAAGTTAAAATACTGACTGCAGCTGATTATTAAGTTAAAATAGCTTATTTAGTTCGTGGTATACTATATTATATATATTATCCATAGTATACCACATATATTTCAAGACAAGCTCAACTCTAATCCCATTCACTCGCCTGCTCCAGAGCTTTTGATCACATCATATGGTCTTCATCTGCAGATCGAGTAGGCTCATGGAACAGAGGATGTTCACACTATTCTGAGCCCTATTGGACTTCTCGTCAATGTTGGTTTTATAAGCTTCACTAATTTCCAAGGTCAAAAATGAACTTTATCTTTTAGTTTATTCCATGCAGTTTGCAGATTTGAATATCAGCTTGAAATGTTCACAGTCTGATTTTTACGCCAACTCCACAAAACATTTATGCAGCAGCAGCTTTATCAGGTAGGCCTAATATAAAAAGATGTTTTGTCTCTCCTTCGCACAGATTAGTCTCTGTTGCTGCTGGCTCTAGGCACACTGTTAAGGGTTACAAAATTGGCAATCTAGCAGTTTGAAAGGTGTAGTTTATAACATAAATTGATTCCTGTCAATGGTAAACACTGAAATCTAAATGATTATATCTACAATATAATATGTGTAATGTTATGTGAACCCAAAACTTTATATTTGACTGTATGACAAAAGTCAGCCTGTGGTAGCAGCGATCTGGTGTATGTCACTTGTTAAGATATTGGTCAATATGTCAAATGTGCTGGAATGATGATTGAATAACAAATTATTTTCCCTATTAAAAAAAAAAACAATCATGGGAATAATATCTCCCTTGTTAAATTTTCATGGGAAACTGTTTGTTTAAATGAATGGTAACCTGCATGAGTTCAAACAGTGCCGTGATCGGATTATCTATCGGCCTTAATCTCGATATGCACAGTCCTCATCTGGGCTCTGAGAGGAAGAATTTATAATCCATCAGGGAACCACATGAACCAGAGATGACCGTATCTGTAGCAAACGTCCGTACCTTTGTTTTCTAATGAGCAGAGAGGACAAAGGCTGCAGCACAAGAAGCAGTGAGTGCTGTAACCATGCAGTACATTTCAATACATACAGACAGTTTTTATATAGGACAACAACCAGCTGTAATTCTTATGTGCAGATAACAGACAATGAATCCATGATTGGGGAACTTAAATAAAACCACATCCCAGACTCTTATGTCACAGACTCTATGTCTATTAACATGCGGCATGTGGTTGGTTGCATGTAATCCAGATGTCACCGGCTGGGTTTATATTCTGGTGGAAGAGATAAGGATTTGTGTGATGAGGAGCCTCATCAGAGGAGCTGTTCAGCCACACACCCAAACACAAAAATGTGGATGCAAACGTTTGCTTCCCACTTCCTTCTGCCCTCCCTCTCGTTGATTGTAGCACAGTGGCCTAGATAGTGCTCCCATCTGTGAATACTATCCTAACATGTGTGTGGGAAATATCTTTGTCTCTTTTACCAGTGTTACTGAAAGAGTTTAAGATTATTTTGTGGTTTTCTTAGGCCATTTGTGGAGATATAGAGGATTGTTAGCTGGATCAAACCAGGGACGTTGCAGTTATATGGTAAACACGTCAACCATTAAGCCAAAAGGACGCCCTACTGGGAGGGTATTTGATGAAAATGAACAATCGTGCCCATTTTGTGTATGCTAAAGTATTTGACTAGTGATGTGTGTACATGCAAATATAAATGAATGTATTTATAAATGTCTATGATTACTGTAGAATGCTATAAAATAGTATTTTAGCTCCAATGTCCTGTACATTTGGATGTGAACTCTGGATTTCAGTAGGGCTGGGAAATGGCTAATTCATGATTGGTAATTTTATTTTATTTTTTTGTTTACTTTCTAAGACATAGATTCACTCACACACAAATGTTTTTTCCTCAATCCCCGTGGGGACATCTCATTTACATAATGCATTCCCTAGCACCTGCTCCTAATCTTACCAACATGTCACTACATGACTAACCCTAACACAACTGTAACCTGAACCCTAGTCCTACAATCAAAAAGCAGTCTCTACTTGGGGACCGCAATTTTTGTCCTCACAATCCCTATCAGTTAGTTAGTGAGCAGTTAGTTTACAGTCCCCACTGGGCTATAAATACAAGAAACAGACAGACACACACACACACAGCCTCCCCTATGTGATCGTCCGGGGGGTAAGCAACCCGGTTTAATGAGTAAACAGTTCTATGAGCCGTAATTCCTGTATGCCTGTCCTCTTTCCAACTGGAGCTTTATTTTTTCCCTCTACTCTCATTTCTGGGCCTAAAATCAGGTTAGCGTTTCATAAGAAGCTTAGCGCAGAGGGCCACAGTGTGCCACTAATGTAATAGAGTATACCTCTCTCTCTCCCACTCTCTCTCTTTCTCATTCTCTTCTGTCCTCGTTTCTCTTTGTGAATTTGCTTACCCTGTCATGGAGTGTCCTTCTCTCTCTCCTTCTCCCAGCCTGTTTTTCTCTCTCCTTCCACTTGCCTCGCCCCCTTCCCTCTCTCCCTGAATCTCCCTCCATCTGCAGATGTGGACGACGCAAGCCTGAGGTTTAAACATTGGGACAGTGACACAGCTGAGACAAGACCATTTGGAGGGGAGAGGAGGACAAAGAGGCGGAAGAGAAGCAGAAGTGCTGCTATTAGACGTTGGGTGAGTTCACTCATTTTTGCACTTACCGGCGGGTGAAGGTGTGTGTGTTGAGTACTTTCCCTGTGAATATCAGGTGAATTTTGTGCTGTAGAACGTGGCATGGGAAGTTTGTGATTAAGATGTTGTTGTGGATTATGGTGCTATGAAATGTTACATGGATCTCTCTGCAATGTCAATAATCCACAGGATTATCCTGTTTCTGTTGGGGCTATAGCTTGGCTCACTGGATGACAAAACTCTGAGGTATACGGCCTGATTCATGAGCACTTTAGTTTCATTCAGGGCTGCGGTGATATATCAACAAGTTGAAATTTATGTGTAGGGCAAGATGTTCGAATGTTTCAGTCAAATATGACATAACATCCAACTTTTTCTTGAGTGTCATATTCATACTCTTATATAATTTCAATAGGCTGTGCTTGTTTTCTGAGAGCAGGCTGAGCGATATGAGAGGTGCAGTGTGGACTTTGCATGTTCATCCAGAACCTGACACATCTTGTCTTATCAGGCACCCATACTGCACAGTATCATCAGTTCCTAGGCTACACAGGGAGAACTGTCTGACTCCCACAAAATGGTGTATGCATATCTCAAACAGAAGAACTGCTCCAGGGCAGGGTACAAAATACAGTCTGTGAAACAAAGGAAACAAGCACTCTGCTCTGAATCTTGCATCCAGTAACACGTCAACCCAATCCGCATGTTTTTCAGTCAAGTGTTGCATAAGTAAAGCTGCCTGAGAGCAAGATTTTAGCTTTGTCTTTGTTCACAAAATATGATATCCAAGCTGCACTGCTTTGTGATGGCGTGATATTCTCCCACTAGTGCAATGTCATATCATAAACCCTACTCCCTCCTCTGTAACCTACATGATGTGTTTTTTCTTCATGACACTGCATATAATGTGTTGTCTTCTGTACACAGTCCTCTTGTAAAAGCTTCAGATTTTGTGCCCCACCTAGCTACAGTAAATGTTTGTACCGTTCCAGATAACACAAATGAACCTTTGAACCTCAATTCTAGTGTCACATCTTCAGGAGAACTGAGAGCATACCACTGGAGTATTTGCACCACGTTAAAAGACCTCTGGCATGTGACAGCAGCTGTATGCCTGAGGTTTCTCTTATCTGTCACAGTTGCTTCTTACACACTTTGCTGTTGTCTGTTCTCACTTCTTTCAGGGATCGGACCAATGGAGTCTTTCTCTGGAGATACAGGAGAAAGCACTGAGGACATTCCAGGTGAGGTTATCTGTCATGTAGTTTTACACAAGAGTGTTATGGTGATGAGAAAGCAAGTCATTGACAAAAATAAGTTATCAAAATAAAGGATGTATGTCAGCGTAACATTGAAACATGTGACCAGCACACACCATGGACAATTTATTGTCAATGACAGATCAAAATCTATAACAGGAGTTGCCACGCGTTTGATGCAACAATTAGAAAAATCATCAGAGAATATATAGGGTGTAGAGTGGTAACTATGTGAGTTCTGCGTGTGTGTGTGTGAGCTGCAGTGACCTGGATCCATCTCAATCTCTGTTAGGACGTAAAAAGTCCAAGCTCAAGTCTCTGAAAACTCGTCTCTTCGGGAGGAGTAAGAGAGCAGGCGTAGAGAGAAGTGCCAAACTCAGCCAGTCTGAAAGTGACATTACGGCAGGAAAGGGACTCGGATCAGAGGAAGATTTGGCGTGAGTGTTTACCTGATAGTAAATACTGTAGATTTTTGGTTTACAGCTCTATTTCTGTTCTGATTTCTAGTCTATGTCTTCACCCCTCTTGTGTTTTTCCTTTCCTGCTACCACAGATGCTCTGAGGGGATGATGGGATCACGGGCATTGTCCCATGACAGCATCTTTCTGGCTGATGAGATCCTGACAGAAGCTGAACCAGTCAGGGTCTTATCTCAGGAAAATGTTCATAGCAAGGTCAAATTTCTGCAGGTATAGCCTTGTATTCTTGGCATGTTGTTGGGAACTGGGTCATTAACGTATATATGTTGTTCTTTTAAAAATTCACATGTGCTCTGGTGTCATAGATGAAGCTTCAGCAGCAGAAGATGCATTTGGGACCACCACCTCTGGTTCTTCCAATCAGACGACCAGAGGATTTGAGAAGCCGCTACGAGGATGAAGGTTTTCCCCACAGCCCCCTTGAGATCTTAGGAGGTGATGTCACAACCCAGGGAGCCCTCAGCAAGGTGATTTATTATCCAGTTTAAGTAATACATGGTCAGTTAACTGTGTCTTTCTGCAGTTCAAGTTCATTTTATTATGAATACTTGAAGATAAAGTTTTAATGATTTTGAGAGTTCTTCTTGAGTGCATTAATCAAGACTCTCTCTAGATGCATTGCCTGAATGAATTAGCTTGACTTTCACTTTACTAATATGTATTGGGGTTTTTTAAGGCACAGTAATCACTAAGCATCTGTACACAACTGCTTTTACCGCAAATATTACTAAATAGAAATAGTCCATTTGTTGGGAACTATTTTCAGACAGATAAATATACTATAAAATAGATAGATACTATAAGATAAATGTAGAATATAGCCATATGCCATGCCATGTTACAATATGATTGTTCTTTTTTTTCAGACCACATTTCAGCCACCCTCTCGTCCACTCTCACCAATCCCCAAACCTACACTTACCAAATCTGTGCCCCTGACTTCATCACTCCCTTTGCCTCTTTCTGTCCCCTCCAATACTTCTGTTGTCGAGCCCCCGCTGGACTTCAGTTCTCCGGCTCAATTCAACCCCCTGGATACCTCTGCTGCACGCCACCGGATGTCCATCAAGCCCAGAAACCAGAGGGCCAGCACCAAGAAGAGACCTGCTGCAGTGAGTGAACATGCTTATTTTTTCACTTTTTATATTGTTTGTGAAGACAAGCACACACAACACATGTCATGCACTTCCCTTATGTTCTTTTTATCTATTTTTTTTTTTAACAGAATGACTCTAGGTCTCACTTACACACCCTAAACAACGTCAACAACCCTGAGTCTGTGAGAGAGGAAGAGCAATGGCTTAGTACACAAGTGGAAGTGACACTAGAAACAGAACAAGGAGGCGTCATCATTCCTATTCCATCTCAGCTTCTTCCTTCAAAATCCCCAGATGTGGCAACAATCACACAAGAAGCAACATCCAAATCATCCAGCCTAACATTTTCCCAACAGGACCAAGCTCTTCCTGGGAGAGTACCCTCTGTAACCTCCCAGGTAGTTAGAGTTAAGCCTCACAGACCAGCAGATGTAATGTCCAGTGAACGGCCACGCTCATCCTTTATACCGTCAGAACTGAAAGACAAAAGAGAAGGGGATTTTGAGATACAAGTGATGTCCCATGACAAGAGAAATACTCTAAACAAGGCTGGAATGACGGAAGTCTCCTCCAACCAGCTCTCCAGTGCCTTTGGCTCAGTGGTGGCGTTCAGGTCTCCCTCTGTTCACCAGCAGGTTCAAAGTGAGACAGAAAACATAAGAGGAATAAAGAGAGCCGCCCCAGGATCTGGATCCTTCCATTTCTCCATCACCACTGCTAAAAGCCGAGAAGGAGAAAGACCCCGATCAGGCAGTTTTGTGGGAGTCCTGGAACATACTGAAGCCAGGCACAGAACAGAGGAGAAACCCCTTTCAAAGATGAGGGGAAAGGAAGAACTTAGAGACTTACAGCCTAAAGGGGGCACCTTTGCTGTGGGAAGACTTAGACAAGAGGGAGCTCTGAACAAAAGCCCAGTTCTTCCATGGGACAGGAGGGACAGCCTCAAAAAGGTGGAGGCAGTCGCACCAACTAAAAATATAACCGCAGACACTTTAGAGGGGGAGGAGGTCGAGAGCAGACAGGAGGTGGTGGAGGAGGCAATGGAAGCACAGGAGGCCGAGGAGGGAGAAGAATCAAAGACAGCGTTTGGTATTAAACTGCGCTCCACATCTCAGTCGGTGAGATTTCGGTCTGATGCCTCTTCTAACCATAACTCAAAGCCACCAGTGTGTGAGGGGCCAAGTGACAAACAAAAAAGACAGGAAATAAGTGATAATGCCAGCTACATGTCTAAAATACTGTCAAACATCTCGTGTACACCGTCAACATCTGCAGACGTCCAACTGACTGGTGAGTCTCTGAAAAATCTTCTTAATTTCACCATGCAGAAGATGTTTAATCTCAGATTCCTCTTTTTTTCTCTCCATACTGTGCAACTATCTTTTTTCCGGTTCCTTACTGGGTTAAACATTTCACAGATACACGCTGTAGCTTTCACATAGTAAATGATCACTCTAGAGTGATAAGATTTTCACTGATCACAGGGGACCTTTGTACTTTAAAATACCACTCAGGCTAACTTTAACAGTGCTGCCAAGTGTGTCTAACTGAACTGTGTCACTTCTCAGATCCAACCCCATGTGGCCTCTCCCTTCCAGTTAAGAATAATCCGCCATCTACTGGTGATCCCCACATCATGCCAACAGAAGTCCAAACAAACTCCTCAAAACCCAAAGAGGTTGAAACTTCCCTCGCTGCACCTCAGGAGCCCAAGTCTGACCCCCAAACGTCGTCATCTGAGGTGTCCTGGATGAGCTTGGCAATGGAAAAGACCAGAAGCCTCCAACAGCTTTTTACTAGTAGATTTCCCAGAGATTTTACAGGCGGGCAGACAGCGGCTCGACCACAAGCACAGACAACAAATCAAACAGATGCAACGACTGGGGCACAAACACAGACGCAGACTGTAAAAGTACAGCAAAGTGCAACACCACTAGAGGCTGCAAATCAACCATCAACTGATGCAGCCAAAGCCGAAACAGTGCCAAGTAGAAGTCAAGCACAGACTTTCAAACCATCACTAATGGGGGTGCAACAGAAGATGTCAACGGCATCTCCTGTTCAGTCTAACACCTCTAGAGAAGCACAAACATCAAAACAAAGCAATGAACCCCAGTCACTCCCAAATACAGCTCAGTCTACGTCTGTACAGACCAATGCACGGACAATCCAGTCGCCCATGCACTCGTATCCACAAACAGAGATTTCATCTCAGTTTGCACAAGGGAGTGTCACACAGTCTCTTGCACAGTCTTACCTTTCCTCGGGCCAGCAGCAGCCCCCCTGGAGCAATCGAGGTCTTCACCCCACCAACCAGCTCAAATCCACAACTTCCGTTTCTAGCCCCTCATCAGCCACAGCTCCTCCTCCAGTTTCTGCCTTGGGAAGAGGGGAAAGAGAGGCCATCATGCAGGAAAAAGAGGGTGCATCACTGTCAGGAAGACGGGCAGTCTGGGCCGGGTCAATAAGCGAGAAGGCAGCTTTTTTGGAGAAACGGGCGGAGTGGACCACTCCACCTGGAACCAAGGGGGTTTGTGGTACTTCTTTGTCTTTCATACCACGTTTGACTGTAAATCTCTCAATACTTTATGACTTCCATACCCTGTGTAAGGCACTCAGTTTGCTACTTTTGAGGACATATATCTTAAAAATCTGGTCACGATATTATTGTGTAAAAAGGCTCCGTAATTTCCAAAGAAATGGTGGGCAACACTATGGTTTGTTCAAACAGAAGTAAATAGTGCATTTGGTGTGCACACTTGTGCGAGTGGATATTTACAATAGCAGGATGTTGTGTGTGGAGTTAATAAACTACAGTGCCAGCCAGTGCAATGCTGTAGCTCACAGCTGGTTTAAACAAATTATATCAGACTTTGGCAACACAGAAAATTCTTGTTAGTAGGAAACATTCCTTGTTCTTTATTCTACAGCTACTATTTTTAGACTGACAACTTATGCTGAGCAGATGATCTAACTCACAGTTTTTCACAGGTGGAATTGAAGAAAGCTCAAACAGAAGCGCATACATCCGGTGAATCGCCTGCCTCAGCCAAAACCACACCTCTAAGCAAAGACACAAAACCAGAGGGAAGACAAGGAGTAAAACCTGCAGGTGTGTTGAGACACATTCATTATAATTACTATATAACTGTAGAAATACTAAATTGGTATTCAGTAAATCCATGTGCAGCAACATGACACAGTTTTTCTTTCAGAGTCAAGTCCCTACAAAGTGCCAGACAGGCCTCGTGAGGACAAATGGCTGCGGAAAAATGTGACATCATCTTCATCGCCCTCATCGTCACCTACAATGCCATCACCGTTGCAGTCCATGTCTGACAGCAGCCAGCCGTCCTGGATGGAACTAGCAAAAAGAAAATCAATGGCCTGGAGTGATAAGTCCATGGACTGAGAGGGAAAACAGACAGACAGACAGTGTTGACACAACAATATGAACATGCAACAGACAAATGCAGACACATTATGTTGTCGCGTCTGTCAGAAAGGTGTTGATTCAACTCTGTTGAGGCTGTTCTGTTTGTGTATTGATTTGTAAAGTTTTGTTATATTGAGAGACCAACAGAAAGAAAGAGAGAGAGTATATATATCTAAAAGGCCCAAATGAATTGTAATCCCTCTGCACTACGAGCACTTCAAGATAAGTGTTATTTCTGAATAATGTTTTATTTGATTCACCGTGTCACTGCTGTTAATAGTTTGCTAAATAATACACTTTCTAATGTTGAGTTTTTGTGTCATTTGTGCCTTAATGTAAGATGGCTAAGGAGAAGATATTAAATGACTAAATTAAAATATACAGTGAATGAATTAATATTCCTTCAACAATATCAGACCTGATCTGTCAAAATATAAAATGTTTTACTAAAACAACTGTTTAACTATAGTTTTGATGAGACAATAAAGAGTGAATGTAGAACAAGACCTAAATATTATTGTAGCATTTCATCAAGACCTTATGTGGAAAGTGTGCATCAAGAGCAGGTAGTCGGTTGTTGTTGTCTATATTAAAATGACTGAAAATGCACCTGAAGTGGCCATTCATGCGAGCGCACAGGAAGCAGATTGTCAACTCAGCTGCAGAAGATTTAGCGAAAGAAGAACCACACCAGAGATTATTTTGCGACAACGAGGTGTAACTGTTACTGAAAGTAACAAGGGAGTCCAAAGTAACTGGGGCCGTGTAAAATAGACTGGCAGTTGTCGTAAAGTAAAAGGTCTGCCTTTTTAAACCAGAACAGAATGTTGAAACTGAAAACCAGCGACACAAAAAAAAAAACTGAAAAAGAGTGGCATGAAAAAAAGAATAGGAAAATTGTCATTGAAAAACACATCAGACTGCAAAAATATCAAAATAAAATTAAATAATTTTTGATGCATCTGTTTTATTTTCTAAAGAAGCCCTAAACGGCCATCGATTTAAATACTTTTTTACTCTGTTTTCCCATGATAACAGGATAATTTTCTCGTGATCTTGAGATCACAAGAAATCAACAAACCATAGCTGAATACAGGGGTCGGCCGGTGCCTTTCTTTATGATAATTTGCAGAATCAGTAGTTAGTTCAGTCGGTAGAGCCCAGGACTTGTATCCTAAGAATTGCAGGTTCAAATTCCACTTTCAGCAAGCTCTTTTATTTTTCTTTGTGTTTTTAATCATTCTCTTCAACAAAGTTGTTATGAAGAGATTCAGGGGAATCCAGTCACACATTTCCCGACGGCTATTTCAAAGGTTTTGAAATAGCCGTCAGGAAATGTGTAGTTAAATGGATTCCGCTGAATGAGAAGTGGATGAATTTCCTCTGCCTGGGAATGATGGGGAAATGAAAAGTCCATAGGTTGATGAATGTGGACCAATCGCTGGGAGGCGCACACTCCAGCACGTGCTTAATTGTGAGTATGTGAATCATCTTCATAACAACTTTGTTGGAGATGAATATGAAAAAGAATTTTTTTTAAATGAGTGTCCTATGAGGATCAAAGTCACAATCTTGAGTGACTGTGAGTCCTGTGCCTTACAAACTGAGCTAATCAGTGACACTGGAAGGTCTGTGAAATTACCATTAACAAACGTTCTTGCCAACCCATGTGTTAACAGTGTAAACTACTGTTTAGTTATCTCGAGATCACGAGAAAACCACAGTCGTTATCTCGAGAACATAAGATAATTATCCCGTTATCACGGGAAAATGGAGTGTTTTATCTCGTAAGCACTTTGAACATGTGATTCATGCTTTTATCTCAACTCATCTGGACTACTGTAATGCACTTTACATTGGAGTTAACCAAACCACTCTCTCACGCTTACAGTTAGTACAAAACTCGGCTGATCGTCTTTTAACTGGAACTCGCAAGCATGAACACATTACACCAGTGCTGGCCTTGCTTCACTGGCTCCCGGTCCATTTTAGAATACATTTTAAGATATTATTGTTTGTTTTTAAGTCACTGAACGGGTTGGCACCTCACTACATCTCAGACCTCTTACAAGTCTACACCCCCCCCACGGTCACTTAGGTCTACTGACCAACTTCGGCTCGTCGCTCCAAAAACCAGGTTAAAAACCAGGGACGACCGTGCTTTTTCGGTAGCAAGCCCCTAAACTGTAGAATGAGCTACCTCCACAGGTCAAATTGGCCTCGACCCTCGAATGTTTTAAATCCCGTCTTAAAACCCACTTGTATTCCCTGGCTTTTAACCCAGCATGAGAGCTGTGTAGTCTTGTTGTTTTATATGAGTTTTTATGTTTTATTTCTTGTTCAGCACTTTGTAAACCTTTGTTTATTAAATGTGCTATATAAATAAAATGGATTGGATTGGATAAAGATATGAATCGATGGCCGCTTAGGGCTTTCGTAATTTTCAGTGAAACTTTGTTACACTTGTTTCAGTGCCAATACAATTTTTTCCTAATCAGATATTTCAATTTCCTTTTTCAATTCTGGATTTGTTTTCAATGCCAAATTTTTTATCTTCGATGGCGAAATTTTATGTCACTGTTCTAGCCCCATATTTTTTCTATTACTCTGAAAAACGAGATTGATTAAAACATGTATTTGTCAGTAGAGGTCGCTGTACGCCTGCGCTCCCTTGCAAAATCTCCTCGTGTTACGAAAGCACACACGTGAGGTTGTAAACAAGAGAGTGGATGTGGACGGCCATTCTCCCAGCTCAATGATATGAGGGCCCGTTACTTTCCCCTGGCAGTGCTCGCCAGTGTCCTGTGTTTGTGTCGAAGCTACACTTTGAGGAGTTCGGTGTCCTGGGTCGTCTCCTCCAACGATGTGGTGGAGGAAGCGGACCTGTCTGAGGAGGTCGCCCCGGCGTTGCTTGTGGACAATGCGGGGCTGTGGAAGCAGGCTTACCCGTCCTCCAACGTCCTCGGAGACAGCATGGAGAGCCCCGGAGAGCTAGGCAAGCCAGAGAGCGACAGTGTGGCGCAGCTTTCCTCTCGCCTGTTTTCATATCGGCTGGAGAAGATGAGCAGCAGCGGTCCTCCACCGCACCAGGAGACCGCGAGGACTGCCAGATACATAGCTCATTACAGTGACTGGGGACATCTGGCCACTATTTCGACTCAAGACAAGGTAACACATCCACAGGAGTGGTCATCCTCATGTCTGTGGACTGGAACAACATAATTACTATGTGAGCAGTCTGTGCGTTTAAGTATTTAAAACAAGACAAGCCAAGCAGCAAGAAACTCTTCTCATAATGAACAAAACTGACACTGAGAGGACCTCAGTAGTATATGATATACTACTGAGGTCCTCTCACATTTCTGTCATCTGTATGTCTGTCTGTGTGTAGCACCTTAACACCAAAGCAAATTCCTTGTATGTGTAAAACACTACTTGGCAATAAAGCTCCTTCTGATTCTGATTCTGTAGAGCCAGGACTGTAGAAAGGGCATTAAAATACTGAGGTCCAGTAGTGGAAAGCAAGTAGTACACTCAAAGTGCAGTTTTGAGGTAATGCATGCAACTTTATATTTATACTGCACTACATTTTAGAGAGAAATTTTGTACTTTTTACTCTACTCTACTTTTACTCTCTTACTACATTTAGCTTAAATTGCTTTTATTTTACATATAGATCATATGATCAGCTTATAAAATATTATGCATTATTATGTGGGTAGCCTATTTCCATTTTATTCTAAATAATGTGTTAATTTTTATTCCAAATTAGACTTGAAATGCAGCTGTAATTACTAGTTACCTTGCAGATTCAGATTAGTATTGCAAAATGTAACTAACAAATGAATTATGAATGTGTGTGCAATAAGGTCTCAGTCAATAATTTGTTAAAATTACCTCCACCTTTTGTAGCTGCAACAATACTATAGTAGTTCTACACTGTAGTATTGCTACTTTCACTTAAGTAAAAAATCTGAGTACATCTTCCACCACTGTCAGAGATTTAAAGTCTTGCACACAGATGTTTTCAGTTATGTGGCTGATTTAGTTAGAATTGTGCATTACTGGGATTATTGCGTGAGAATGATAAAGTTGACAAAGGGATTTTGTATATTGTACTCTTTGGTTATAATGTTTATTTATCTGTTGATTTTAATTTGCTAGATTAGGTTTGAATGCTGTTTCAAAGCCTTCTCCACACTGTCAGCTAAAATTCTGGTGGGAAATACACAGCCCTTTTATTTATTCAGTAATTTTGCTGCCCACAAAAATAGTCCACTTTACATGCTCTGAGTTTAAATAAAATAGTGGATGCAGCATAAAAGACTCATGTGTTAATCATGTCAATTCACCAAAATTTAGGATATCACCGAAGTGGTAGCTACAACTACCAACCAATATCTTTAAATCAGTATTTTATATTTGTCTTTATTTATTTAACTGTTGTGATTTAGATTTGCTTTACCAGTCTTGCAGTTTGAAAGAGTTTGCAAACAAATATCCCTGTTTGCTTTTACATCCGGAAAAGATCCACACCAATTTCTAAAAACTACAATGTCATCAAATAATTTTCTCTGTAACAAGATGTCTTTGGTAATATCCAACTTTTTTGCACAGATCAAAGGTCTCCCCTTTGGGAACATCTTCTCAGTCAGTGATGGACCGCTGGACAACAGCACGGGAGTCATCTATTTTTATGTGACTCTGATGGACAATACATTATCAGACCTGAAAAGTAACCCCTATGCCTCTCTCACATTCTCAGAGGCTGAGGGAGAATTCTGCAGGTAGGCCCCAACTTTCAGTGCACTACCCTGAACTCTTTACAAATCATATGTACAGTTTTTCTCTGCTGGAATACTTTCTGGCTCCAAGGTTTTCTGTGTGGTAAAATGTTTTAGGAATATGCAACAAAGCACAAAACTGAAATAATGAAGGCCTTTAAATGAACCACCTGAAAACAGCCTGGGTTTTATGATAAAATAGTAAAGCAGGATCCCACACAAGGACTTTATGTCAGTTGATGGTGTACTTTCGTGATGCTTATTTTCACCAACACAGTAACCCTGGAGCTTTTTGGGCCCTGGGGCAGTTGCCAGCTGTTGGTAATCCAACTTTGATTGAATTAAATGACTGGAAATTACTGAGAGGCTCAGAAACGCTAGAACCCCTATTGTGTCTGTGTGTGTTACAATAGTAACATGATCTTCTGTGTGTCAAGGCAAATGGTGTATGATCCAGAGGATCCAAGATGTGCTCGACTCACATTAACAGGCAAGATGGTGGAGGTGGCCCCAGAGGAGCTTGCATTTGCAAAGGAGGCCATGTTTTCAAGGTAACTCAGCTAATGAAGGATATGAGGGAAAACAGTATATGACATGTTTCTTTATGTGTTGCTTTTGTTTTTGTAGACATCCTGTGATGGCAAAGTGGCCAGTGGGACACAAGTGGTTCTTCATGAAGCTGGAGTTGATCCAGGTCTGGCTGCAGGACTGGATCGGAGGGATATCACTCATTCCACTGGAGGACTACTTTAAAGCTACACCTTTCTGAGAATGTCCCTCCCTCTGCATCATCTCCGCCTACACAGATCAGTTCAGCTGTCTACGCCACTGATATCACTCTAAGAAGGGGCAAGAATTTCCAAAACAGCAATGTGCAAAGAAAATTATCAAAATGGTTTTCAGATACTGCTATTTGCTGTTGTAATTTGTGAAGGTAATTTCTTTTCCTCTTTTGCCCTTCAACTTCACTTTGTCACAAAAATTCAGTTTCAATGTTTGGTGTGGGAATGTATTTAAAGTCAATAAGCTAGTTAAATGTAATGGTCACAGTCATCACAGCTGGCATAGAAAATTCTATGTCAATTAATATATTCTTTATAAGTTTTGATTTCTATTTTATGGGTTTGCATTAAAATGTGTGTGCTGCAAAAATAAATGAATGTCTGCACACATAATTAATACTTTGTTGTGTTCAGTTAGCATTTAAACCTTCACTTGTAATGGCAACACTTCTGAGCTGTGGCTACTCAAAAATGTGACAAAAGTGTCAATGAAGCATCGGAGCCCTAATTAAGTGTGGTTGTTTTTAAATATCAAATACCTGGAATTCAAAATAACTGGGGCGACTATGACTTGACATAAGTTATAATTAGCTAGACTGTATGCTTTCCAAGGTCAACAGTCAACGCTGATCCAGTGTGTACATCCTGCTCAAATGAAGCATCATCGTCTATAGTGTATGACTCAAAACTTGAAAACGTATTGCAGTGTAGTTCTGCATGCATGCATAGTACAAGCCAGACTCTTAATACAAAAGGACCATTGGTGACAAAAAGGGAGTAGTACAATAAGAATTTTTAGTAATTGGTGTTTTGATCTCTCCACATTTGTTGTCTAAACTTGAGGCTTCAAATGTTTCTTGGTGTTTTAAGGCATGTCAGATGTTAGGGCCGTGTTCTTCCACATTAACACGTGTATGCCAATAACATCTACAGTCATGATGACGAGGCCCCAACCACTAGATGGCGCACATTATATTTGTAGAATAAACAGTAGTTGCAGCTTGATGGAAAACCATAGGCTGTATATAAAATCAGGTGTTGGTCAGAAGCTTCTAGTAAGTTCGTGGTACTCTCTACCACCTCGACACTTAACAAAATTTTCAGTTCAGCTCTTTTTATGTATTTCAAACGATAGTAACGGCCAAGTTATAGATTTATTATAGACCGGTAAAAATTCACCTCCAGTTGTTTTTAAGCTATTTGAATGTCGACTCAGGCACTACACGTGGCGCTGGCATTGATTTAAATTGATCTAATGCAGTTTCTATTGTTGTTAATATACTACCTTTCCATGTTGCTCAATGTAGCTACTCCTCGACTCCATGACAGCCATGTTGCTTTGTTTTGAAAGTTGTTACCGGAACGCCTACTTGTACACACAGGTGGCCTTTCCGAAACTGCTTGCTACTCCCTCTCCCAACCTACTTCCGCTCCGTTTGCACGTTCATGCGGAGTGTCCGCCACACTGAGTGCCATCCGAAACCAATGAAGGAGTGGTAGTGGTTGTTAAACCCTCCGATGTCGAGTGAGCCCGATGCCGGCTTGTTGAAGATGTGTAACACCCATTGCTGCACGATGGGGGACCTTTCTTTCAATTTGTGTTCCGTGTGACTTCGCTAGTTAACATGTGGGCTTTTAAAATTCCGAAACACTATACTATCATTTCATATCACCATTCACAGGTAGCCTAAACAACATTGTGTTTAATTTAAAAAAAATTGTCTTGTCTAATAGACAATACAACTGTTATTTTATTGAATCATAGTCATCAAAATCTGCAGCCGAAACAAAATAGCCTACAGTAAACAACAGAATAATACATGACACAACGGGATACACAGGGGGATCACTTAACAAGCAACAAAGACATTAAAGAAAAATAGTTAGTTTAAGTCTTTATACATTTTAACTGTTAAATTCTCTGGACTATTTAATTCTTCAATATAATGTATGATTTATAGGCTATTGAAATGTTGTATTTGTGAATGTAATATTTTTCATATAGGCTAAGATAAAGAGGTTTAAATATATAGGCTTTTCTTTACAATGAATATAAATCTTTTCATAAAATAATGTTTCTTTGTCTTAATTATCTAAAGTCATGTTCTTAAAGAAATGCCCGACACAAACACAAACACAAAATGAATGACAAATGCTTCCAGTTTCGTTATTGCAAAAAACACACTTTTCCTCAACATCAATCCTGAATCTTAATGCAATTGTTGTTTATTTGATACACATAAGCAGTGAGTGCAGCGGTAACGTCAGATCCTATTTACGCTGGGGGGAGAGGGTATTTGTCCGAAAGTTGGCCGCTGTATTGTATGTATGATTTATACCACGCGGGTTAGGGTGCTCGATTTGGCTGTGAGGGTGACCAGAGTTCACTCCGTGTCGGAGTGGAAGTGGCGAGCGTGTGGTTTAGGAAATGCCCACAGTCAACTGACATGAAAAATAAACGCTGTTAGCTATTTTACGAAAAGCTTACAAGTGTCTCGTTTGACAGGATGTTATCAGTCATTCATGTAAGCCCCCGATATAGGCTACTTGTTATATTTCATATAGGCTTCGCCCTGTCATTGTGTTTACCGCTCAGCGCGCTTGCGCGTCACTAAGAAAAGTTGTCTACGCCCTGTTGTCTATCCTGTGGTTCAGCCTCTTATTAAAAAACCCAATCTTGACCCTATGGATTTAATAATTTTAGGCCCATTTCTAAATAATCTTTTATATCTAAAATATTGGAGAAGGTCATTCTTTCTCGACTCTCCTCGTTTTTAGCTGAAAACAATGTGCTGGATAACTTTCAGTCAGGTTTCACTATACATAACAACACAGAAACGGCACTGCTTAAGGTATGATTTGTTGCTGTTTGGTGATACTGGAAATTGTGCTATTTTACTCTTGCTTGACCTCAGCACGACTTCTGACACCGTTGATCATGACATCCTCCTGGATCACCTCCAGCAAGGGGTTGGTATCCAGGGTGTTGCGCTACAGTGGTTTCACTCTTCCTTGAATGATAGAACCTTTTCTGTTAACATTGGTAACATTTCCTCTTCTTCAGCAACAATTAAATGTGGAGTAGCTCAAGGTTCAATCCTGGGGCCAGTCTTATTTGCTTTTTATATGCTCCCCTTGGGCTCCATTCTCTGTAAACATAATATATTATACCACTGCTATGCTGATGATACACAGATTCAAAGTCCTTACAGTCCATTTACAACTGTCTAAATTATATTAAGTGTTGGATGGCAATAAACTTTCTCCAACTAAATGAAAATGACAGAAAAAGACAGAAGTAATATTATTTGGTTCCCCTAACTCAGTTGAGGAATTATCATTAATGTCCATTAATGTACAACCCTTGGCTAGGAATTTAGGGGTTATCTTTGATTCAGCATTAAAATTTGACAAACATATAAACTCTGTTGTTAAAGGTAGCTTTTTTCATTTAAGGACCATAGCAAAACTTAAATCCATTCTCTCTGTAAAGGACCTAGAAACTGTCTTGCATGCTCTTATCCTCTCGAATTGATTACTGCAATTCCTTGTACTCTGGCATCTGTCACTCATCTTTATCACGCTTGCAGCTTGTTCAAAATGCAGCTGCTAGATTGTTAACTGGTACAAGGAAGAGGGACCATATTTCCCCAATATTGGCTGCTCTTCACTGGTTACCAGTCAAATATAGAGAGGTGCTGTTAATTGTTTTTAAGGCATTACATGGACTGGCTCCATCTTATATTTCAGAACTATTTCAGAAACCAATCCCTCTTGGCCCATCCAACAGTCTCGTATGAAAACAAAGGGTGACAGTGCCTTTTCAGTGGCGGCCCCGAGACTGTGGAATAATCTGATTATTAGATCATCCCCCACCATGGACTTAAAACACATTTTTATATTTGGCTTTTGAGTCTGTTTAGAGGCACCTGCGCTTGTGTTTTTATTTATCTATTTTGTATCTAACTGTCTTTTTGCTGTATGTCATTAATTGTTTGGCCTGTTTTAATTTATCTGGTTTTAATTTTTATGTCTTCTACTGTATAACTTGCCCAACATTTTGGTCAACTGGTTGTTTTTAAATGTGGTTTATAAATAAACTTGACTTGACTTGACTTGACCCACAGTGTGGGCCTCTCCTTACGTCCGCACCTTGTATATTTCCATCGGTGAGACCTGGCCATCGGCTCCCATTTTTCTGCAGCACTGAGCTGTCTAAAGAGCAGAAGATTTCCAGTCAGAAAAGATGAGCAATGTCTTCTAGCAAGCTGCCTGCGGGGCAGGATGCCACTACATCAGTACGGGTGTGCGGCACATACAAGGAATTTGACTCAGGATTGTACATTGCTCACGATGTGCTTACTTATACAATAATACAATAATAAAACCAGACACTGACTACACTATAGAGAAGACATATATACACACTAAACAAAAAAAATATAGACAGATTGAGACAATAGTGCAATGAGTAAAGTGCAAAGGATGCAGGAGTAAATTATTATTACCATTATTATCATTATTATTATGTACATGTCTGAGGTGGATGAGATATACAGGTGCACATACACATACATGCATACATGTATACATGTACACAGTGCGATGGAGCATAGTGCAAAAGATGCTTGAATAAATAAGCATTATGTGCAGGTGTTATGTTCTTGAGGTAGGTGGATTTGGTATACAGTATATACAATATGACAATATGAACAGTATGAACAGCACTGAAATAGAAAATGAGAGAATGATAAATAAATAATAGGTGGTAGTCAGTAAACAGGTGGCTGATTAGAGACAGAGTGACTGGGTTATTGCACAGGAATTGTTCCTGACACCGTGAGTCACAAGTCAGCTGTTCATCAGAGTGATGGCTTGTGAGAAGAAACTGTTCCTGATTCTGTTGGTTTTGGCGTACAGTGCTTTGTAGTGCCAACCAGAGGGGAGAAGCTGGAACAGGTTGTGTCTGGGGTGAAATGGATCAGCAATGATGTTTCTTGTCCATTTCCTGACTCTGGAAATGTATAATAATCCTGATTGGAAGGCAGTTTGGCACAGATGATCTTTTCTGCAGTCCTGACTGTCCATTGTAGTCTGTTCCTGTCCTTTTTGGTGGCATATCTAAACCAGACAGTGATGATGAGCAGAGGACAGACTGGATGATGGCTGTGTAGAAGTGGATCAGCAGCTCCTCAGGCAGGTTGAGCTTCCTGAGCTAGAGCAGGAAGTACATCTTCTGCTGGGTCTTCTTGATGATGATGTCAGTGTTGGGCTCCTACTTTAGGTCCTGGGATATAGTGGATCCCAGAAACCTGAAGGATTCCACATCAGACACAGGGCTGTTGAGTATGGTGATAGGGGGCAGAGTGGGGGGGCACCTCCTGAAGTCCACGATCATCTCCTCAGTTTTGAGCGTGTTAAGCTCCAGGTTGTTCTGACCACACCAGAGAGCCAGCTGATCAACCTCCCGTCTGTAGGCCGACTCATCACCGTCCCGGATGAGGCCGATGACCGTTGTGTCGTCAGCGAACTTAAAGAGTTTGACAGATGGGTCTCCTGAGGTGCAGTCATTGGTGTAGAGGGAGAAGAGCAGTGGGGAGGGCACACACCCCTGGGGGGCGCCAGTGCTAATAGTCCAGGTGCTGGATGTGATGTTTCCCAGCCTCACCTGCTGACTCCTGTCAGTCAGGAAGTCTGTGATCCACTGACAGGTGGAGGCTGGCATAGTGAGCTGGGTGAGTTTGGTGCTAAGGATGTCCGGGTTGATGGTGTTGAACGCCGAGCTGAAGTCCACAAACAGGATCCTTGCATATGTCCCTGGAGAGTCGAGGTGTTGCAGGATGTAATGCAGTCCCAAGTTGACTGCATCATCCACTGCCCTGTAGAAAAGCTGCAGGGGGTCCAGCAAGGGGCCTGTAATGTCCTTCAGGTGGGCCAACACCAGTCTTTCAAAGGACAGGCCTGTAGTCATTTAATCCAGAGATGGAAGGTTTTTGGGGACCGGAATAATTGTGGAGCATTTGATGCAGGAGGGAACTTCACACAGCTCCAGTAATCTGTTGAAGATCTGTGTGAAGATGGGGGCCAGCTGGTCTGCACAGATGTTCAGGGAGGATGGTGACACCATCTGGGCCAGGAGCCTTCCTGATCTTCTGCCTTTGGAAGAGCTGGCTCACGTCCTCTTCACAGATCATGAGTGTAGGTGAGGGGTCGTAGAGGGGGGATGTCAGCAATGCAGTGGGGGAAGGTGATTGAAGTTGGAGCTGGAGTGGGGGAGAGGTGTGACTGTGGGGTTCTCAAACCTGCAGTAGAAACCATTCAGCTTGTCTGCCAGTCGTTGAGTACCAGCAGTGTTGGGGGATGGTCTCCTGTAGTTTGTGAGTGTCCGCAGGCCTTTCCACACTGATGCAGGGTCGCTGGCTGTGAAGCTGTTTCCTAGCTTTTCAGCATAGCTCCTCTTTGCTGCTTTGATCTCTTTAGTCAGAGTGTTCCTGGCCTGGTTGTACAGGACTCTGTTACCACTTCTGAAGGCCTCCTCTTTGGTCTGAAGAAGCTGCCTGATTTTCGCTGTGAACCAGGGTTTTTGGTTGTTGTATGTGCGGGAGGTTTTAGTCGGAACATGCATGTCCTCACAAAAACTGATGTAAGATGTCATAGTGTCAGTTTTTGGTTGTCCAGGTCAGTGGCTACTGCCTCAAAAACACTCCAGTCAGTGCAGTCAAAGCAGGCCTGTAAATCCAGCATTGACTAGTTGGTCCATCTTTTCACACTCACACAGGTTCACAACAGGTTTAGCAGATTTCAATTTGTGCCTGTATGTCGGGATAAGATGAACCCGACAGGGATCAGAGAGTCCCAGGGCTGCACGGGGAACAGAGCGATAGACGTCCCTTAATGTTGTGTAGCAGTGGTCCAGTGCGCAAGTGTCCCTGGTGGTGCTGTCTGTACTTTGGAAGTTCAAGGCTGAGGATTGCTCTGTTGAAGTCTCCAAGAACAATAAGCAGGAAGTCTGGATGTTTTTTCTCCACATTAATTATCTGGTCGGCCAGGTGTAGTAACGCCTCACTAACACAGGCCTGAGGTGTAATGTAAACGGCGACCAGAACAAACAAGGAAAACTCCCGCAGTTTATAAAAAGGTTTAAAGTTTATGAACAATGTCTCTAATTTAAACATGTTAAACATGTTAACATCTATCTCTGTTCAACATACAGAGATAGATAATGCACATCTTGTAGGCATACCACCTTCGAAGTTCACTGTAACAACTTTACTATCTCATTCAGTGTCTCTTATGCACAGCGTCAGCTTAATAGGTAAGATAATTGACAATGTAAAGACATCAGTAGCCTATATAAAAAATATGAGTGAATGGAGTTAAACATCTACAGGCGGTGGTGGAAGAAGTACTCAGATCTTTCACTTAAGTGAAAGTAGCAATACCACAGTTCACAAATACTGTGTTACAAGTTAAAGTCCTGCATTCAAAATCTTACTTAAATAAAGGTATATATTTAGTGGCATCAAAATGTGCTTAAAGTAACAAAAGTAAAAGTACTCATCATGCAGAATGGCATATTTCAGAATAATATATATTATATCATTGGATGATAACTATGGATGCATTAATGTTAACATCACCAATGTTGTAATGCCAAGTCTGTGGAACTCTATAATTGGAGGGATGAACCCCATTCCTCCACAAGATATTCCCTCATTTACATATATACAAAATTTACTTAATCGGGTAATGTGATTGAGATCAAGATCTCTTTTGCAAGAGAGAACTGAGTACAGCAGAGAAAAAATACCATAGCCAGACAAAAAACAAAAGGACATAGTATCAGACATTACTAAATGGATTTGAAGAAGAAAGTTCTATATAATTTGGTCTTGTGAAGATGGCTGTGAAGAGCATTGTCTTGCACGTTGGTCCAAAATCTTCCATGACTGTAAAGGCTGTACCGTCATTTCATACTCACCAAACTATTCAGTGAGTTCTGGTGCATGGAGGTATCTGCATTTGATATGTGTTTCCTCTCTTTTATATATTATATATTTTATAAGTGTCCAGGATACATTTCAGTGTAGGTGAAGTGACACCATGTCTAGACAAAGAGATGTTTATCAGTACAAACAGAACTGAGAAGCATAGCTGTCACAAGTGTGGTTCTAAGTATGAATTATTGTGTAATGTTCTGCTCGGAGTCTCAGTATACATCACGCTGAGATCTGTATGTATGTAACTTTTGGTATTGCAATAAAAGGTTCATAAGACCAAAGGATATTGTGTTGGCTTAATATTATCCAACCTAGACAGAGACTGATCTTTAGTTTACACGGCAACTCAAGTAAAGTACTCTAGGCTAATATTATACTTAAGTACAATTTACACCAGAGTAGAGAATCCATCTCTCAACAGGGGATGAGGTCTGCCACACCACTTATCCTCACCTATAATGCTGTCCTTTCATCCCTTCCCAGGAGACTGAACAAACACTCACATTTGACCTCAGATCAGACTTGGCCTCGGGTGACTCCAACAACCATAACAACGAACGAAGTGATATCCATCACCTTGATAATGACCCCATAGAGATTAAATAGCTGGGATTCCCCATCAGTTAGTCAGAACTGAAGAAGCCTGTTGGATGAGAGGCAAAATATCTTTGAGTAACTTCAGCCAAGTCCAGCTGCCCTTGATTTAAACCCACTATGGGTGGTACTTAAGTACTTTTCTTAAGTAAATGTTCTTAGTTATATTCCACCACTGCATACAGCATGTGAGCTAATAGGAATTACACAAGAGTCCCAATTTAACAACCTGTCACTCAATACTTGTACACTGTCGGATATTGTAAGACAGGCAATAGAATTTGCTTTCTGATAACATTGAATGGTTAAGCTGGTGTGAAAAATGGTCATTAGCGCTCACGATGGTCCTTAATAATAATAATAACTACCGGTATACCTTTTATATGTGTAGCACCTTTCATACATGACATGCAACTCAAAGTGCTTTACAGTATTGCATTAAAACAAAACAAAATAGTCCTACATAAAAAAATACTTTACAGTATGCCATTATATAAAATATACCCAACTGGATGGCATTAAAAACAAAATGATTGATTGATTGATATCTTTATTCTCTAAGGTACACCCCTATTTACGTGTGTGAAAACGTACTCCTACCCCTTTATACCCTAAAAGCCATATTTAACAATAATACAACTACAAAATAATAAATCTACAAAAATAATAAATCGATTATCAAAGAAAATACTACTAATAACAATAGATACATTTAACATATGGCATTAAAAACAAAACACAATAGATATATAAATACTTTATAGTATGGGATTAAAAACAAAACACTTTATTATTGATTGATATTAAGGTATTACCATAGGGTATTACCTATTGTTACTAGTATTCAGATAATGTTTCATTAAGCGTTTTGGGCTTTGCATGATGAAGTGTACTAATGAAGTTATAAATTCAATGTCTTGAAGACTCAATAAAATCCATAATCTATCCACTAATCCATCGTTTTAAAGCATGTCAGTACAGAAAACACTTCTTCACTAGAACTACTTTTTAAAGTCACCGCTCTCTTCCTCTACGTCTCGCTCCCTCTCGTGCACCTGGTGCCAAATATCGCGCGATTTCACAGCTCATTCCGTAATAGTGTGCAGTTAAGTCTGAATGAAGCGGTAAGGAACATTAAAGTTACCAGTGAATGACTGGCAAAATCCCATCACTTTAACAGATAGAAGAAGCCAGCAACGTTACGTGTTCCATATCTGAAAGCGGCTTTAGTGGCTACGTTGAAACGATAACGGGAGGTTGGAGGTTAGTAAGCAACAAGGTGCTTTTTTAAAAAAAAAAATTTATCTGTTGCCAGCTGAAGGGGAATCAACGACATTTGAGGCGTTGCCTTTCGGCCACCGTCAGAGACCGACCAGCCAATCTCAGAGGACCAACCGTCACACACTCGAAATGCCTTCCACTTGTAACTTGTAGCTAACGTCTGGCTGTAACAAATTCAATGGATTGTATCGGCAGCTAGCTTCTTTCATCTTAACCCACTATGTAAGCGGTGTTGTGACGGACGGCATTTGACTCGTGACTGATCGCAGTAAGACGGTACAGGAGGACCTAGTTACATCAAAACAACGACAAGGAAAGACGCACCGAGACTGTGCGATCGAGCACTCAGCGCAGAAGCCCGTGTTCACAGTCCTTTCGGCGAGAGCGTTTTTAACCGTTTGACTCCCCTAAATGCCTGCGCCTTCACCCGTCTCAACACCCTGAAGGCTGAGAGAGAGAGAGGAGGGAGGGAGGCAACGGCAGCTCCGGGGTCCCCGACACTCAGCCGAGGGGAGGCATCGCTGAAATGAGATGAGGCTCAGAAATGGAACTGTGGCCACTGCGATTATTTTCTTCACGTCTTTCCTCAGCCTGTCCTGGTACACAGCGTGGCAGAATGGCAAAGGTAGGTTGGACACCTCTCTCACCACGGCTGCCACACAAATATAAGGTGTGATTGGCCTTTAGAAGAAGCGACAGTTGAAAGGCCTGGTTAAAAAAAACAACTAACAACAACCCAGGAGGCATCAAGCTGACGTGGGTCCAGCCAGCACCCTGGCGTAGGACAGCAGGTGTTGCAGTTCACTTCGGACCCCATTCTGTTTCTATCTTGTAGATTGATATTAACAGGCAGCGTGTTTTAAACAAGGGATACCTTATTGTAATCATTAGTCCCTTCTAAACTCCTTTGTGTTGTTTTGAAGTGTTGCTGTTCCATTGATGTATGCGTTTTCACAGTTTGACAGCATGGCAGATCTGCAGTCAGCCCTGATCTCACCTCACAGTTCATTGCTCATCTCGACACTGTTCTGTTTCCATCCAACAGTTAGGGATAATTCAGTATGACCCCGTCAGTTTAAAGCGCCAGCCAGTCTGCAGCACTCATAATCACGCTATTCATTGCCTTTTCACTTTCCTGCAGAAACATTGAGGTCTTTCATGTGAACATCTGAAACATATATTTACAAATACATATATAAATTTAAATGTCCTCTCAAACGTTTGGCATCAGGCACAAGTGTGTCCGTGTTTCAGTCGTATGCAAGGGCAGGCTTAACGGGGTTAAACCAATCTATGCGGGGAGGGTTGTGGGCCTTACTGGCTTATTATCAGCAGAGTGTAAATAATTGCAGCTTTTAGAAAGATTCCAAGCCAAGGGTTCATGTTGGTGATTACTGTGGAGCTTATCAGCTTGATGAAGTGTTTTCCTTTCAATAGAGTCCAATGAGTGCCACTACTAGAGCGTTCCAACACAGGTCCATGGCTTGATGAAAGTGCATGTATGATTAGCAAAGGTCAAGTGGTGTTGACTTCTTTTCTGTCTGCCACACCTGTTGATACAATCTGGTAGGTCTGTAGCCAAAACAGAGGATATTGAAAGCAGACCCTTGTGTTGAATTTCACATAATAAGATACCATTGACTAGAAGTTTTCTACAAGTTGGAAACAAACATCTTTTTTATCTGTACTAGATATTTGTCATTTTTATAGTAGTGTGAGTTTTATTTTAGTAGGTGTTGACAAATTGGAGAATGTGCTTCTTAATTTGACTGTGCTTGGTTTATTCGCAGCACTTCTTTCGTATGTGCTGCCTACGTGTTGTCAAATATGTTTTCTTCTCTTTTTGTGTTTTTATCTATTTCGCACCTGTGTTCTTAAGTTGCAGTGCATTGAGCAACATTGACAGCAATCCTGTTTGTTTAATCCAAGGTTCATTTCACTTTGGACTACAAAATGTGTTAAATGTTAATGTTCTGGGGATAAAAGGGTGCGAGCAGTAATGAAGATCTCTTTTTATGTCTTGCAGTGAAAGATAGAGTATTGATTTATACCATTAGCATTAGTTTATCTGAAGGTTTAACTGATGAGACAGAGTTGCAAGCTGCAAACAGCTGTTTCTATGCACCTCCCGCTGATTGTGACAGAAATGTTCATAAATTCAAAAACGATTTTGTGCTCTGCTAGAGCTGTGTTCTTATGCAAGTGCTCTGATTTAATAAATGTGTTCTCTGATTTTTAAACAGTAGCCTTATGTTGTATTAGCCTTTTGGTTTATTCAGCCTTTCTGAGACTATTGCATGGTTAAATCAGTTTTATTTTATGAAAACAAATGTCTCCTCACAGTTTTTAGCAGCCCACTCACTTCAGTCCCTTCGTCCTGACACTGCCAATCATGACCAATCAGAAGCTCATCCTCTGTTTGAGTAGTGGAACATAACATGACAGACAAGCTGAGGGATAACAGAGCAGGAGGGTTTCCTTCTATCTCATACAAATCTCCCTGTCTTAATGGTCTAACATGTGATATTTCTCTCCCATAGTTAATTGATTCTCAAAAATACAGAACAAAGCACGTTCCGTTATTAGTTCAATACATAACCCGTCGATTTGGTTTCCAATTACGGGAAACAGGCAAACCTGAATTGCACTGGTTCCTTGCCTTTCTGTGTTTGTGTGGTTTCTTGTCTGAAAATGAGATGATGTAACACAGCTTTTCTTTCTTCTTTTTTTAAATTAAACATATGAGCCTCTTCCTGCGACCTGTACACAGGATAAGCGGTTGACGATGGATGGATGGATATGAGCCTCTTTGATGTCCCACATCATTTCTCCCTGCAGTTATAGATGGCTTCTCTTGATGCTGCCTAGCGTGGGTGTTTCAGTGTGTACTTTGCCTCAGGCATTGAGTCATTCTCACCATTTTCAAAACATGTTCTAGTTGTTGTACACAGAAAACGTTTCTATTCAGGCTCATGGCGGTGTTCAATTACTGTTGTCTATAAGATTGGCCGTTTTGTTTTGGGGGGGGCTGTAGCGGTAGAGAGGTAATCTTAGGCAAAGTTTTAATTTTTTTGCCTAACCCTTTGCTTCCGGCAGCCTGTCCTGTTCCTGGTCACTTGACTGCTGTGAATGAGAGCTGTGCCAGTCAGCTGTCCAAACACTCCATGTTGAATGACTCTCCAGAATGTGTACTTCGCTGTCAGAGACTGCCCCATCCCCTAGTGAGAGTCCGCTCTGGTATCTCTGTGGTTAAATCTCAGACAGAACATCCTCAAAATGAGGCTGTTGCCATTTAAGATTAGCAGAGCTCTTATATTTGTGTTTACCATATTAATAAAAGGAGACTGTAAATGTGCTCTTTTTCACAATTAAAACTGATGAGTGGGTAGCCGGGAAAGTCAGATTAGAGAGTTACTTTCTCAATATCACCTTTCAGAGTGATAGGACAAACAAACTTTATTATACGCAATCTACGAGAGTTCCTCCTGACAATAAAGTTTACTGGTGATACATCAAACATTCGTTAACCACCTTGTTTGTTGTCAACATGACAAGCTATGCTACCATCACTGCATTATACCACCACTTGTTGCTTTAAAAAAATATTTTTCATGTTTAAACGTATTGTCTTTCACCTTCAGGCATAAGAGATATCTACTTAGCTTTTCTAAATTAGGGAAGTCTCATTAACTCTTTGACAAGGGAGACTTGAGAACAGATTGTGTTTATACAATGTGACATCAAGATGAGTCAAGTGACACAAAGCAGTCATCACACGCACAGTCAGAAATATTATTAAAGTACTACTATTAATAAGCTTTGAATTCCCACAAAGGAGTGAGTGTGTCTAACTTCAGCTTAATTATAGCAGTGAGTGGTGTCTTCCCCGGTTCAGAGTTGATATGAAGAACTTTTAAAGCAAACCTGAACTGTGATCTAGTGTCATGGTTATTCACAAACTTAAATAAGGATTTTAAATGTTTAGGCAACATTTATTGTGGAATGAAAACACAGATGTAGAATGCCCTCCAGATGTTCGTGATGACCATCTAGCCTTTTCATGTAACTCACAGAGGCGAGTGTGATAATTGTCTTCAGTAATGAATCAAATAGCACTCTATCATGAATGGCATCCAGTAGTTTGAGGGTAGCGTGAGGATAAATCCATAATGGAGTGCAAATTGTGTTGTGAGTTGTATAATATCTTTCCTGGTTTTAAAGGAGAAACCACCCATGTTCTGGTAAAATAATCTAATTTTAACTATTAGTTAAGTTTCACAAATGATGTGTTGCAGATGTTTTCACATGTGATATACGTGTTTGTATTTTGGTATTGCTACAGTTGTGAGCACCATTCTTTCTCTGTGATTTTCAGCCCTTATGGTTTCAGCAGATTTGCTTAAATTTACTACTCGCCAAGAACAGAGCACTCTTCCTTTTGCAGATGTGACTTCCTCCTTGCCTTCTTTGCACCCATGTGGTCCCCCTTCCTCTGTGTGTTAATGGCATGGTTTCCTTCCATCATCACATCATTCCAAACACAATGGGCCAAAAATAGCACAAGGGATTGCAGTGAAGGGGCTAAATGTGCAGATAAGGAGGGTGGTAAGCCACATATATGGTTTATTAGTTGGAATGCGAAAGAGTATGGCTTGCGCATGGTGTTTTCGTGTGTGTGTGTGTGTGTGTGTGTGTGTGTGTGTGTATACCTTTAGTTTGTGTGCACAGTGAGGTAGGGCAGTCTGCCAGACAAATCCTAAGTGGCCTAGAAGGAAGCAGAGAGTAGAAAGGCCACATCTTAAAAGAGAGAGGATGAGAAGAGCCTGAGGTGGGCTGTATGATGGAGAGAAAGAATGAGAGTGCTGACATGGCAGTGAGACAGTAGGATTAGTTATATTTTCTGTTTTGCGCACACACACACACACACACACATCCCTTTATCCCAGACAGCCCATACTCTGTCTAAACAGGAATCTTCAGCCATTACTGAATTTAACAGTCATTGTTGTTCCCCTCCTCGTGCTTCCGCTCACTTCCTGTATCCCACATTGCTATTCATTCATTCATGCATGTTCTTTCTCTGCTTCTGGACAGAATTCCCCGATTGCACACAATCTCTCCTGTATGACACGGGGTGATCGTTGTGCATTAACTGTTCTCTGTTGATATATCTGTAGCATACTCTATACAAGAACCTGTCTGTACACATTAGCTTGTCCGTGCGTGTGTGGTAATGTATACCTACAATCATTGTGACAGGTGTGCTCAAGGTGGTGACCTTGTCATTTACTAGGAAGAAGGAATTTAGAAGTTAAGGGCCAGATTTACTTTAGAAGAATTCATAACTTGTACTGGCATAACTCGGCTTTACACAGTCTATGCAGACCCTCGGTGATATGGGTAGATGACGAAATTTTCATCACGCAAATCCTCGTGGCCACTCAGATGTGGAAGGTGTAATTTGGGATATCGAAGCACATTATAACTTCTCAGAGCCCAAGGTGACATTTTCAGATTGCTCATTTTTTTTCCCAGCCAACGGTGCAAAACTCTTATTTATATTTATATATATATATATTCACTTTTCTATTATATTAACAAGGAAAAGCATCAAATCCTTGCATTTGAGAAGGAGGAAAGGGTAAATGTTTGATATTTTTGTTTTAAAAAGCACAGAATTTATTATTTTTAGTAGCTTATTCCTTATTTCACCATCTTAATTCTACTTCATTCCCCTCCCTATTTTAGTGTTTACTGACTGCTTGAATCTGCTCCCTCTCCCTTCAGTTCTTTTCCCTGCACACACCAACACCTCTGTTGCACCCACACCGGCTTGCCCCGCCTTTTACTCTCTCTCTCTCCCTGTATGTGTCTGCTCTGCTGACTTTCTTTATCAGTGGTACATTTTATAAAGATGCCGAAAAGACACGGACTCGTCTTCTGGACTTTTCCAACCTTGATTCTGTTTTCAGCAGCACTGCATGCGGAGGAGGTAGTGTTGTAGTCAAGACCGGCCATACCGGGACCAAGTCAAGACCAAGACCAGAGTTTATTGAGACCGAGACAAGACTACGACTTTTATGGGCTGAGACCAAGTCAAGACCAAGACCGAGGGAGGGCGAGACCGAGTCAAGACCAAGACCAGAAAAATCCACATTCCCATTAAAACACCCATATACAAACACTAAGAGCTGAAATAAACGTCAGAATCTTTATTCAGCACTCCTTTTTCATGCTGACCGTCGCGGGGAGGGGTGACAGTCGTTAACGATAACAACACATTTTTATTTAGGGTTATTGGTTGCATTTGAAGCAATACGTTTTACAGCCAATCAAAGTTAGGATGTTAACAAATAAATCAGACAATGCAAAATCAATTTATTGATATTCCCAAAGTTATGGTCTTGACTGGTCTAAAATCCTGAGTCCTCAATGTCTGAGACTGAAACAAGACAAAGTACAAATGCGGTCAAGTCCGAGACGAGAAGTGGAAAAAGTGGTCTCAAGATCGGTCTCGAGACCAAGACCATTCTCGAGTACTACAACACTAGAAAGAGGCTTGTTAATGACGTAGCCTGTCGGAACCAATCCAACCTGGTAGCTAGCGAATGACATCTGCACCGGTGTTTTCACTGTTTCTTTACCTGGTCTGTCCTTGTAAAAGATCCACTGTGTCGGTGTCATGTAACGTAACTGATAACAGCTCTATCTGTTTCTCTGCAAAATGCTAAAATGGGCCTCCAAATACACCTGGGCAACCCGCCCAAGTAAAGTCTATATGTGGGAAACACGAGATGATTATCAAAATAGTGGCTGAATATTTTATGTCAGTCAACCAACCGGTAAATCAACAAATTGTTTGAGCTCTAAAATAAGATTTTGTAGTGGATTCTGGATCCCACTGGATATCATTAAGCAATTGATTGGTGATATCTCTGAAAGTGGAGTTTCCAGGAAAGACTGATAGCCTTGGCTGATAGTAGCCTGACAGGAGCCAACTGGAGCCAGAGGAGTGAAAGTAAGCAGAGCAGGGCCATGCTCTCTGCACAGTGCTGTCAGGCAGCATGTTCTGCCACAAAGAGACACAGCAGGCTGCAGGAGCTTCTCATGACTAACAGAAGAGGAAGAAGAATGGGTGGGGGTCAGTAGAAACAATGAGCCCATGGTGAAAAAACAAAATTAGGAATCTGGGTTGGCAAGTTGCCTTGGGGGAGAATATTAGTCTGGTTTCTTCCAATACAACGTTTTGACCCCAAGTCAAGACGTGAAAGGATTGTGGTGTATTGCAAAAAAATAACAGAGTGGGGAAAAAGGTGTGCATTTTCTCTTTTTGCAAACTACATGGAGCCGTTCAGGGAATATCACTCGCCTACTCATGGATCGACTTGTACTTCTCTTCAGGGAAATACCACCAAAAATCAATACTACTACTCTGTGCGTGTGCAGTATTATTTATGCGTGTTGGGGTTTATTTTGTGTGAAGAGAAGTGTTGCCTGTTTTATACCTAGTGAGGCTGTTTAACCCAAAAAGTTGAACTTTTAGTTACTAGTATCATATAAAAGTAACACATTGATCTGATCTTTCCTGTCCAATGACTTTTCACATGACTGTGGTCAAAAAGAAATATCTTTTGAGTTGTACTTATGTTTGTTTAACTCCACAAGTCATGTTAGATTAATGATGGAGCATCTGTTATCTGTTCCCTAAATGGGAGCATGAGAGCACATTATCATTCCTGTTTTATCATATTAAACTCTAGTTCATGTTTTGCACCATCTGCCCTACCTAAGAGATAACAGCCTGGTTAAAGGCTATGTGTTCCACATAGCAGCTGCAGTGTAGAACCATGTGACTAGCAGGTGCACCACTAGAGGGTCTACATACATGTATAATGCATGTGGACAAGTTTTGCATGCGTTTCCCTTCTGGCCAGGTGAAATCAGTTGCTGCAATTCCATAAGAAAAGACTCTTGGCATTTTTTTAGACAAGTTTAACAAGTTTTCAAACAAGTTTCAAGGCTTGCCACTTTGTTAAGGTAAATGCTGATTTTACAGAATAATGTAAATAAAAGCATAAGTGCTTTTCCAAGGGGGTAAGCCAGAGGTCGGACAGTGAAGCCGACCAAAGCCTGTATGGAGGGATCCATGTAGGCCCAATAATGACGTCAAAACCCCATGGACACCCCGTCGCACATGAGAGATATAACCGTATTGCTTAGATTATAAACTCTCAGCAATCTAAAAAAAATATTCGGCCATTATTGACGCTGCGTTGGTGTTTGACAGGTGAGCCTTGTAGGTGGGCTGAAACAGTGATAATCCGAGTCAGACAAACACACTGAGCCATGAGACTTTTTGTTGGCGCAGCTATGCAGCTACCAGAATTACGGTGTTTCTGCCGTTGTTCTACATCATTAAACCATGGTTATGCTGCGCTATCATGCGCAGTAGACGCTGGTGCCAACAGGAAGTAGCCCTGATAACGTAGCTTAGCAAAAAGACTGGAAATGGCTAGACTGGCTCTCTCCAGAGGTAACAAACTCCTCCAACTAGCAGTTACCTATGTGCCCTTGGCAATCCATAATGAAAATATTTTCATGGGGACAGTTGCTTCTGTAGAAAATAACAGTGAAAACCGTTGACAGCTAGGTCTGTGGATTATGCTCTGTTGTTTTTTGTAAAGGTACAGGTGCTGGTCGTATAATTAGAATATCATCAAAAAGTTGATTTATTTCAGTAATTCCATTCAAAAAGTGAAACTTTGATATTATATTCATTCATTACACACAGACTGATATATTTCAAATGTTTATTTCATTTAATTGTGATGATTAAAACTGACAACTAATGAAAATCCCAAATTCAGTATCTCTGAAAATTAGAATATTACTTAAGACAAATACAAAAAAAGGATTTTTAAAAATGTTGGCCAACTGAAAAGTATGAACATGAAAAGTATGAGCATGAACAGCACTCAATACTTAGTTGGGGCTCCTTTTGCCTGAATTACTGCAGCAATGCGGCGTGGCATGGAGTCGATCAGTCTGTGGCATTGCTCAGGTGTTATGAGAGCCCAGGTTGCTCTGATAGTGACCTTCAGCTCTTCTGCATTGTTGGGTCTGGTGTATCGCATCTTCCTCTTCACAATACCCCATAGATTTTCTATAGAGTTAAGGTCAGGCGAGTTTGCTGGCCAATTAAGAACAGGGATACCATGGTCCTTAAACCAGGTACTGGTAGCTTTGGCACTGTGTGCAGGTGCCAAGTCCTGTTGGAAAATGAAATCTGCATCTCCATAAAGTAGGTCAGCAGCAGGAAGCATGAAGTGCTCTAAAACTTCCTGGTAGACGGCTGCGTTGGACCTCAGAAAACACAGTGGACCAACACCAGCAGATGACATGGCACCCCAAACCATCACTGACTGTGGAAACTTTACACTGGACTTCAAGCAACGTGGATTCTGTGCCTCTCCTCTCTTCCTCCAGACTCTGGGACCTTGATTTCCAAAGGAAATGCAAAATTTACTTTCATCAGCGAACATAACTTTGGACCACTCAGCAGCAGTCCAGTCCTTTTTGTCTTTAGCCCAGACGAGACGCTTCTGACGCTGTGTGCTTGACACAAGGAATGCGACAGCTGAAACCCATGTCTTGCATACGTCTGTGCGTGGTGGTTCTTGAAGCACTGACTCCAGCTGCAGTCCACTCTTTGTGAATCTGCCCCACATTTTTGAATGGGTTTTGTTTCACAATCCTCTCCAGGGTGCGGTTATCCCTATTGCTTGTCCACTTTTTTCTACCACATCTTTTCCTTCCCTTCGCCTCTCTATTAATGTGCTTGGACACAGAGCTCTGTGAACAGCCAGCCTCTTTAGCTATGACCTTATGTGTCTTGCCCTCCTTGTGCAAGGTGTCAATGGGTCTTCCCCATGATTGTGTAGCCTACAGAACTAGACTGAGAGACCATTTAAAGGCCTTTGCAGGTGTTTTGAGTTAATTAGCTGATTAGAGTGTGGCACCAGGTGTCTTCAATATTGAACCTTTTCACAATATTCTAATTTTCTGAGATGCTGATTTTGGGGTTTTCATTAGTTGTCAGTTATAATCATAAAAATTAAAAGGAATGAACACTTGAAATATATCAGTCTGTGTGGAATGAATGTATACATTATACAAGTTTCACTTTTTGAATGGAATTACTGAAGTAAATCAACTTTTTGATGATATTCTAATTATATGACTAGCACCTGTACTATACATGGTGCTGGATGAACAACAGCTTTTACAGGTCTAGAACTCTAAAAAAAAGGCGAGACTTCAGTTTCCCTTTAAAAACAAAAAGTGTTACCAGAAGTCATTCATTGGGATCCTTTCAATAATGCTGTCAGACACCTGGTATAGTAGTCTGAGCCTGTCGGTGGCAAAGCCTGTTGTGGACGTCATTTTATCAGGCGTCATTCCCTAAAGTTGGAGTCACTGCAGCTGGTATCTATGCATGCAGCTGGAACCTAAGTGTGGTTCAGGAGAGAGAGGGAGGAGAGAAAAAATAAACACCTACCATATATTAGTTTTTCAAAACTTAAGTGTAACAGGGTCATAGTCAACATTCCATAGACTATGCTGAAAGAAATAGAAGGTTAGCTTGCCAAAAAAATTGAGATTGGGATTACTTTCCATTAATTTAACAATGACATAGAAAGGTCTAAAAGTCATAAACTGACACTTCTACTTCCCTTTGTTTTTGCAATGACATGTGACTGATGGCTCACCAGAATTCAGCCAGTCTCAGTTCACACCAGGACAATATTCCAAGTGTGTATATCGATCAAGTGTGATACTGTGACACAAAATACTACCTTAATATTATAGTTTCTTAAGTATACCAATAAATAAAGATTGTTTAAAAATATACAGTCTTCTCTTGCTGTCTCCTATAATAAATAGCGATTTTGAAAATAAATCAAATTGTCAGGATTGAGCGAGTGACCAACAGATTTGAGCCCAAATGCAGTCCTCTGGACTCAGTGAGGGAGGTGGGAGACAGAAGGGTCCTGACTGAACTGACAGCTATGCTGGACCATGAGTCACACCCCTTGCACTACACCCTTTCAGCCCTGGAGAGCAGTTTCAGTGACAGCCTGCTCCATCCCCACTGTGTGAAGGACAGATACCGCAGATTTTTCCTTCCAGTGGCCGTCAGCCTGTGCAATGAACACCGCTGACTCTGTACAATATATCCCATATTCATTTGTGCAATTTTACTAATTCATGTGCAATTATTGTATAATGCAGTTTGCTATATCTGACCTATGTGCATTGCCCTACAACACTATTATATTACCAGTATTTATTTATGCCGCAGGGGACTGTACTGTATAAGGCATAGTCTGTTTAGTCTTATTTAATGTACAGTAACTTTGTTTTTATTTACTGTAAGAATGGTACTTCTTTGTCTGACACTTGTTTATGCTACTTGTACACTTATCTATCTCTGCTCTTGTCTTTGCTGTTTCAAACCGCAATTTCCCCACTGTGGGACAAATAAAGGTTTTCTTATCTTATCTGATCTTATTCCTGTTGCCTTAATAGTGGAAGTGCGCTTGACTAACTCTTGAAATGGAAGAGGCTTGGCTGTTTTAATCTATTTGTTTTAATTTTACCTAAAAGTAAAATATATTACTGGCATAAACAACAAACAGAACAATATTTCAACCAAATGCTTACAGTGAATGTGGTCTGTCATTGTGAATATAGAGATTGGCCTGTACTATCATTAGATTCCCTGCCTGAATTATTATCCAAGTCTGCCCTTGCTATAAACCATGTAAGAAATCTTGCTGTTGTTCTGGACTCAGACCTGAATTTCAAAAACCCCCAAAAAGTTATGGGGGCTGATTGTCCTTCATAGAGCATCTTGTTCCAACAAAAATATTGAATATGGTGACCAGTCTGCCATTTTACAATATGAATGTATAGCACATTTAGGTTTCAGAAAGCCATGCTTGTTCATATTTTGGATAGTAAGTGCACCAGAATTGATATAGTAGCATATGGTCATATGATCAGCTCCTTTCACGTACCTGGGTGCACTATAAGAAAAGTGCAACTGGGTTAATTGGTCTGTGCAAGAGAAAAATAGCCTTGCATAAGAGAAACAGAGCAGGACCCAGTTTACAGTTGATGTAGTTCATTAACATATGAATCAAAAAACATAATAATCATTTGCCTTTTCTTGTCATAAAATTAAACTTTTTTTATTATAATAGGAGATGTAAAAATTTCAGATTTTTTCTTTATTGCATCTCCATGTAGTCTGTAAAAGTAAAATAAATATATTAATACACAATGGATTCATATTCCTTTGCTTCTGACTTTTCAAAGTTTCAAAGGAGACCAGAATTATGCATCTAGGCCAAATGGTTGAGGAGTTATTCCTGATTTTTGGGTATGTAATTTTAGGCGTTTTTTCTGGAAAAAGGGGTCTGTTTTCATCAGGTTAAAAGCTGGTTTGTAGCAAGTGCGGTCTAGTTTTCACCGACTGAAGAATAAAGACCATCTGAAGAACCAGACTCTGCTTGTGTCCGTTGTCTTTTTGGGTCTTCAGTGCTGCATTCATTTCTTACTTTTACATTGAGCTTTATTTATTAATTGATTTCACACTATTGTCATGAAAGTTGACACCTTCATGGCCCCTTGGTATGAAATGTAGCAGAATTACTGTAGTAATGCCATGAAATTGCCTCTAGCTCCATCACAAAGTCAAAATTTAATATATCCAATACCTGGAAAACTAATGTCATTTTCATTAGCCTCAGATACTCAATGATTACATGCTAACATACTAAACTAAGATAGTGACCATTGATAACATTGACTAAACATCAACATGTTTGCATTGACATTGTGAGTATGTTAGCACACTAATAATAGCATCTAGATGAAAACAGCTTGGCAGAAGACTCATGTTCTGTGGTATTGGGCATATTTGAACATCGACACAGCCTTGAAATTTTGCCAAATGACAAGCTTTTTGTGTAATCATACAGCATAAGTTATATTCAATTTGTATTGTTTACATAAATCTACTGTATTGGACTTTGGGGTTGAACACTCACAGACAACTTTTCAAGCTGAGAGAAATTCCATCACTGCACTACAGTCAGACACCAAAATTTAATTACGTTGATTATCACCAGTTTAAAGCCAACAGAATCTGGATCAGGTTTTTGTTGATCAGTAGGAATCATGTTGCTGCGAGAATAGGAAGGCTTTAATCCATTCCTTGGGGAATCCCAGCATTATGAAAGTTAACAAGGTTTCTTGTTATAAAGACTTACTAACTTGCATTATCTTGCTATAATTAGAAGGTTGTTGTCATATAAGAAGGCATAACAAGAATAACTCCTTGTTTAAAAGGAATGGTATATGAAATGATGAGGAAGACTATAGTATAACATTAAAATATGATAATACTGCTACGTGCTGCTTATTTTTGTAGTATTTTAATATTTTTTGAATAAATTGAATACATTTTTGAATGCAGCATTTAATATTGAAATCTTTATATATATATATATATATATATTTCTACAAAGACTGGGATGTGGAGCCCGAACTAATGCTGCCATCCAAACTTTCCAGTTTACAGCTCCAGTAGAATGACATTTTTAATGAATGTTTTGTTGTTAATTGAATTAACTTTTAATGTGTTTCGCTCAAAGCTCTTCTGGTTACCTCATTGTTATTTATTTTCACATTAAAAATATACAAGTCTAATTTCTCCGGCTTGCCTTGGTGTAATATACTGTCATGGATTACAGTGCTTATGTCTGAGCATTTGGCTTTCAGTCTAAAGCTTCTGTTTGTTAGCTGGATGAGGAAGCACCTGTTGTTGTGGTGAAGATTGTTTCCTCTGTGTTACACAAATATTAACCAAAAAGGATGTTGATAACCACAAGTCCAAAATGTACAAACATTTTAATTTCTCTTTTGATAGGATCTCTAATTGAAGTCTAACAGTTTTTGAGTTAAGTATATTAGTTGAAGTATACTTACAGTTATGGGTATCATATAACATATTGGATCCTTAATATGTGACCATTAACTCATTATCACAGTGCACTTTTTTTAAACATTAATGTTTAAAACATGCTTTAATTAACCTGACATAAAACTAACTGTAAGTGGACAAATATATCTATATTATCGTTGTTGATACAAAGCATGGGGGGGGGGGGGGGGGGGGGGGTTGCTGCATTAATTAGGTGTTATGAAATATTTTTTACTTCAGGCACAGTGACTTTGGGCCTTTGTGCAGACAGGTTTTTGTATTGACATATATCACTGTGGCCACCCCCCCGTACACAGTGTCACAGACTCATACAAAAACCTTTGCATGGCAAGGTCAGTATTTTGTGCTGTTGGTACAGTAAAACTCTCAGAAATTCTTCCTTTTTATTGCTGTGGTTTGGTTTTGGTTTTTCGCTCAATGTCATAACAAATCTATTTGTGTAAAAGCACAGTAAAAAAAAAAAATTTCCTAAAGTGTTTTGTTGGACACATACAGGCAGCAGAAAGCAGTCTCACCTATAACTTCTTCTCAGTGGAAGGAGGTTTTTGTCACAGGATGTATCACTGTGGCTGCTATACTGCACTGTGATATATCTTCAAACAAAAACTCCACCCTGCACACTGGCTATTACAAAGTGATTTTGAAATATCAGTTTAATAAGTAATGTCAAGATCTAATCATGTGAAAGAAATCAGCAGCTCAAACGTTACCTGGTGGTTTCTTTTTTAATTTCTTTTTTTTTTTAATTTGGTCATCACAATAATATGATAACGACACAATAAAACAAACACAGTACATGTATATATACTGCTGAATTGGTGATATATGAAAACAATTTCACTGAATATAAATGTTGTTATTGATACACTGTGTGGTATAATCATGCTCAAATGACATCTAATTTGAATAAGAAACAAAACTGCTGTCACACTACCAACCCCAAAACAAAAAATTCCACATAAAAAAAATTAACCCTTCACTATTCCATTAAATATATTTTTTTGTGAGACACAGTGGATTTGTGGTTCAGGATTAGGAAGGATTTTTTATAGACATATTTATTTACTCTTCACTATTCCATTAAATATCACATTGCTTCAGAGTGATTTGGGGAAATTACCTGATCATCTTTTTTACATAAGGGAACAGTGAATTTGTGGTTCACTTCAGCACAGGTTTTTGTATTACCATATATCACTGTGGCTGCCCTCATGCACAGTGTCACATACTCATACAAAAACCTTTGCCTGATAGTTTTTGTACTGCATGTACAGCAACAATCATGAAACATCCTTCTACTTATTCTCCATTTTACTTTTTATTTTACCTTTTAAATCCTGATTATGTGTTTTTGAAAATTAAATTCGTCACAGTTTGCTAATTTTAGTCATGCTAGCAGCATGGCTTTATGGCAAAGTTGGTCTGTTGGTCAGTCTGGCCAACACTTTGGTCCAGGCTGAAATATCTCAACAACTGTTTAATGGATCAGGATGAAATTTTGGACAGACATTCATGGTCCCCAGACGATGAATCCTAATGACTTTGTTGATCCCCTGACTCTTTTTATAGCACCGTGAGCAGGTTGATATTTTTTACTTTTAGTGAAATACCTTAACAACTAATTCATAGATTTCCATAGAATTTAGTACAGATATCCATGGTGCTTAAATGCTAATCTAAAATTGTACATGCTTAACATCAATATGTTTGCATTTTAATTGTGATGTTGGCATGCTGATGTCAGCATTTGCTTCACCTACTGTACACCTACTGGGCACATAGGCAGTTGCCTAGAGCGGAAAATGTCAGGGGGTGCCGTAAGAGAAAGTTTTGTTTACAGAAGAAAACACTTAAAAAGCAATAGCTACAGAATACCTGAAAGCCTTAGCCTTTTGCAGTATATTTTATATTTTTTTTATATTTTGAATTGTCACCTGCAGCCTAAATATTGTGTTTCCCTTTATATAGATTAGATATAGACATTTCACCATAAATTGAAGATTTACACCAGAATGCAGGGAATGAAGTCTTTACTGCTTAAAATTTTCTGTGGCCTAGGGCTCAAACACTGTCAGGTCCGGCCCTGGCAGGCAGGGCTTAGGTGGCTATATTGGAGACCTGCTTGATGATTTGATTGTCTCTTCTACTGGACTGCTGACGGATTATGTTCTGTTGTTTCTTTGAGTTTTTCACCTATACACGCCACTCACATAGACACTAAATACATAATTTACTTAAAGAGATGGTATTATGCTCAAAATCTTAATAAGGGGTTGTACCCGAACAGGTTTACATGGTTTAATTTTCAAAAAACACCATATTTTTCTCATACTGCACATTGCTGCAGCTCCGCTCTTGAGCTACAAAGTGATGCATCTCACTTGTACAAAATCTTTGTTAGGAGTTGCACATGTGCAGTTCACAGGTAAGGACTACTAGCCAATCAGAAGCAGAGAAGGGCGGGTCGTAAGAAACAAGGTAGCAAAGGTAGGTAACCTAGCAGATGGTATAAGTTACTCACAAGTCCACAACCACACATCATCATTGTTCCACATCTTACTATAAACCACTACAAAAATCACCATATTTCAACTCAATTTTTAAAAAAGTGGCCAAACAATTTGAATGTTTGCTCAGTAGCTTTGACATCAGGTGTAACATTAGCATTATAGTTATAACTTTAGCTGTATTAGCCAACGTTTACAACAACTCCGCACTTGAACAGTCTGTGAAGTTACATTGCCGTGTTTATTTAAAATATAATAAAACCATAAAACCTAAATAAAAACATAAAAACCAATAAAGCATACTTACAGGTTGTGATTGTGAATTTCCAGTCCCAAACAGAGTCGGAGTTGCATCGTCTTTTAGGACTAAACGTTGAACTGTTGCCGGTGTTCTGACGATCTATGCTGCCTTGCCGAAAAATGCTACCATAGCGCAAATCGATAGACTCGACTCTACTCGGCCCTGCACTGTTTTTCATTGCAGACAGTACCCAGAGATAGTACGTAGCTTGTCGTCATAGCAACGTCACACACAACTGCCATGGCATAATGTTTAATGCGACACACACATCAGCGATCCACACAGCTTTCTCTTTTTTAAGTTAAAACATTTCAACGACGTTTCAACATTACTAATGTAAAGACAGATAAGCGGTATGAAAACCTTCCAGCTGTGTTTTCCTCTGCCGTTGTTGCTGCAGCGGTCTGTGTGACGGCGGGAGCAGAGGGCTCTGTGAGCGGGCGGCTGGCTGGCCTCACACGCTCCTCCCGCGGGTTGGCACAGGCTTCCCCAGCAGCCACTTGCGGAGCTCCTCAACTCCGAAAATATTCAAGCATATTTTTGTTTCAATATTCGAAATCTACACAGCTGATTTCTCACCTCAAAACTTCTCAGAAGTGGATTTAGTGATGAAATTCCATACAAAAAATGTAAATTATAAAACTTTCTGTTGCTGGCCTCTGTCTGGCGCACGCAATGATGATGCAGTGAATTTGAAACATTTTAGAATCCCTCAGCTCGCTTGAAACCTCGATGGAGGTGAGGTGATACGAAAAAAAGTACCTGGAAGCAGGTACAGGTGCAACTTTTCTACAATGGAAAACCAAACAAAGGCGAGTCGAGGAAAAGGGCGTCCACTCAGACTAGCTTGGTCTGAGGGCGTGCCTGACCCCGCTAGCCACTTGGCAAGCTTTATGACACGTTTTATTGTGATGTCACAAGTAAAGGAAGTGAAGGGCTGGACTACAAACGAGCTGTTTTCAAGTTGTTCAGAGCAGAGCTTTCTGTGTGAGATGGGAACTCCCTTTGGGCTGGACTTTGGGCTTTTTTACTTTGCAAAAGCATAATACCACCTCTTTTAATTGTACAATAGAACAAACAAACACAAATATTGTTATTGATACAATGTGTAGTAAAACCATGGATAAATGGCATCCACCTAATTTGATTGAGAAACCAAACTACTGCAGCGTAAAACAAGATCAACAGGCTCTGACAGGAGGATACATATTTCATATGCAATGTATTTTTTTTCTCTCCAAAAGTTGGATGACCCCAAACGGGTTGTCATCTTAACTCTCTAAGTGTAAATATATAATTATGGGCTAAAAATATAGGTAGTGAGTAGCAGTAGTAGTTTTATTGATAATTACATTGGATCCTAATTTATGGCCATTAGCTCACATTTAAAACGAAAAATTCACCGGACAATCTCTTCTTCTTGAGGCACAGTGACTTTGTGCTTCAGTTCAGTTCAGCACCAGTTTTTGTATTACCATATATCACTGTGGTTGCTACTCCATACACAGTATCATCTACTCATACAAAAACCTTTTCCTGATATGGTGCATTTATTTTTTGTATTGCTGATAATCAACAGTGGCAGTCCAGTTTTTCATAGAATTTTGCCCTTTGAACCGAAATTATTCTGTTTTTGAAAATTACATTTCTCACACTTCAGAGATTTTTAAGTGGCTCTATGGCAAAGTTCTGTCGGTCAGGCTGAAGTATCTCAACAACTATTTGATGGATTAGGATAAAAAAAAAAGATGATCAATCCCAATAACTTTGTTTAGTCCCTGATATTCCACTGGCAGGTTCTAATTTTTGGCTTTTAATGAAATTCCTTGACTATTGGTTGGATTGCCATTAAATTTGGTACAGATAATCATTGTGCACAGAGGATAAATCCAAATGACTTTGGCGATCCCCAACTTTTCCTGAGCTGCAGGTTGATGTTTTCATTTGCCCACTGCTTTGGTTTATGATTACACTCCTGTAAAACTAATGACTTTCCCATCAGCTGTAGCTGCACTTTGTTTTTAGTGTTAATTAGCAAATATTTGCATGATAACATGCCAAACTAAGATTGTGAACATGTAGTTAAACACATTTCAACTACTTGTTTTCTCTATCCTCACCACATTTCCTTCTCAGTGGAAAGAGGTTTTTGTCACAGGATGTATCACTGTGGCCGTTATACTGCACTGTGATAGAATGGCATACAAAAACTTTACCCTGCACAATGGCACACCACACACAAATGCTTTTACCTGAAGTTAGAGAATTTTGAATTTTAGATCAAATTATGTGAAAGGAATCAGCAGTGCAAATGTTTTTTATTATGTATTTATTCAGGAGTTCCTAAAACGGGCTTCACCATTAACGGAATGAAACAAATACATAGAAATACAGTTATTTATATACATTGTGCAAAACTACAGTAGCAAAAAACATGGTCATGATCTCTGACATGAGGATACATATTTTATAAAAAAACATTTTTTTCAGGTATAACATCCAGAGGTTGGATAACAACAGTAATAGTGCAATACTTCTTCGCGCTGTATCAGATATAAAACATTTCCCAGTTATTTATGAAATCTTTAAAATACTACATATCCAGCACTTTAGTTTATTTGAGGTGACTGTATATTAATAAAGCCACAGCATGAGTTGTTTACATACACGTTTCATTTACAGTATGTAGACATTTGACTCTCTTGAGAGGTTTTTGTAACAGTGTGAATCACTGTGGCCACCCGGGTACACAGTGATACACCACAATACAAAAACTCACATGAACAGTTTGGAGAGATGGAAAATATGTCACTCCTTATACATGCATACATACATACATGTGGGGTACAGAATATTGAAAACTCTTCTTAGTATAATAAAATACCACCCCTGTTGCTAATGTTCATACATTAAAGCAACAGGGGTGGTCATTCAAACAGGTTTGACAAACACTTACCATTGTATTAGAGGGCAATTGTGTTAAACTGAATGTTAATAACTGTGACATTGTTTACCTTGACCAGTTTGGTTAATGGAGAGTCGTGTTAAGAAGAGAATTCTCTGCATATAAACCCAGTCAGTGACTTGTCTTATAACACATTCATCACTGTGCTAGTTCCATAATTGTAAGAAATTATTAATTTAATTTAACAATTTAATTCCACTATATAATTTGACAGAAATCCGATATTCTCATTTGGTCATTCATCTGGAGCTTTGCTTACCTTACGATTAACAGGAACGACACAGATGAGTCTCACACCATGGATTTTGTAGTGTAACACTGTGCCGTAATTCCTTTCCACATCTGCAAGAGACCACAAAGTTTTCTGACATGGTTTAAAACATTGGAATTTTCCATTGAATAGGTTCAGAGAGAGGAGTGTGAGACTATTTTTAAAAACGGAGCAATTCTTTCTCTGCATGTTTTTTCAGCATGATATGATTCCATCTTATTAAAGCTTTGAATTAAGTGCATTCTACATCAAAGAGCAAACAGGGAGGGTGGCGGTGTGGTCTTAATATTGGACTTGATGTTCACTGAACCAGTATTGCATCATGTCAAGTGAACTCCCAAGCCACAGATTCGATCGATAATCGATAACAGATATAATGATCTTATTGAAAGAAAAAAAAATGTTCAATGTTTCTTAAAGCAGTAGAAGAAAAAGAAATAACAGACATTGTTAAAAAATGCAAAACTAAAGCATCCACTGATTGTAACGAAATAGATATGAAGATAGTAAAAAATGTAAGTGAGGGGATCTCAAAACCATTAACTCACATTTTTTATTTGTTATTACAAACTGGTCAATTTCCAACAAAAATGAAAACAGCAAGTCATACCTCTGTATGAAACTGGAGATAAACACCACTTCACAAATTACAGGCCTGTCACCTTCAATGACAGATTGGACAAATTCATAGATAAACACAAACTGCTTACTGACAGCCAGTATGGATTCAGAAAAAATAGGTCAACATCACTAGCTTTAATTGAACTCATTGAAGAAATTACAAATTGCACTGACCAAAAAAAATATGGAGTTGGAGTATTCATTGACTTGAAAAAATTATTTCATACAATTAATCATGAAATACTAATCAATAAAATGGAAAGGCTCGGGATCAGGGGGATGGTGCTGAATTGGTTAAGCAGTTATTTATAAGACAGGAAACAATTTGTGAAGTTGGGAGATTACATATCTGAATGTTTGGACAATGTGTGTGGTGTCCCCCAGGGGTCAGTGTTGGGACCAAAATTATTTATCCTCTAAAGAAACGACATATGTAAAGTATCTGATCTACTCAAATTTGTATTATTTGCAGACGACACAAACATCTTTAGTTCTGGTCAGAATTTACAGCAACTCCTGGACTTAATCACTTCAGAATTCAGAAAAATAAAACAGTGGTTTGACACAAATAAGTTATCATTAAAGTTGAGCAAAACTAAATTCATGATATTTGGCAATTGTAAATCAATCAATCAAGTTCAGTTACAGATCGAGGGTGTTAATATAGAAAGAGTATATGAAATTAAATTCCTTGGAGTGATTATAGACGACAAGATTTGCTGGAAATCTCACATAAAACATATCCAAACAAAGCTGTCTAGAAGTATTTCAGTCCTGGCTAAAGCTAAGCACATTCTAGATTACAGATCACTCCACATTTTGTATTGTTCACTGGTGTTACCATATTTAAATTACTGTGTAGAGGTTTGGGCTAACACATATCAAAATACATTGCAATTGTTATTTATACTTCAAAAAATAGCAATGAGAATAATTCATAACACTGGATGTTTGGAACACACCAACTCATTATTTTCACAGTCTAAAGCATTAAAAATATTTGATCTAGTTGAATTTCAAACAGCAGTAATTATGTTCAAGGCTAGAAACATTTTATTGCCTGACAATATCAGAAAAGGTTTTCTGAAAGAGAGGGGGGCTACAACTTAAGGGGAAAATCAAATTTTAAAACGCCCAGTTTTCGAACATCTAGGAAATGTTTCTGTTTATCTGTATTTTATCTTAAATTGTGGAATAAACTAAATAATGAATTAAAGCAATATCCAAACATATTCCATTTTAAAAAGATGTTCAAAGAAATTATATTCCAGAGGTACAGAGAAACACAGTGCTAATAATAACCTGGGCTTATATTGAATAATTTGCAGTATTTATAAATATTGTTGTGTATGGGTAATATCTGTATGAATATATATTTTTTGAATATATATTTTCATTGATTACAGATTTATTATCTCATTAGACTTATTACTTTGTAGTTATTTCCTTAAATATGGTCGTAAGGGTATAAAGGGGTAGGAGTACATAAGTTTTACTTCTTCCTACCTCCTTTTTGCACATGTAAATAGAGGTTTTTAAGTACTGGAAAGTATGGAGTTTTACTTCGTTGTTCACTTGTTTTTTACCACTATTTTTTCTTTCATTGTTTTTTTTTATTTTATTTACATGTTCAAAATAAAGATATCAATCAATAAATCAAAACTCTTCCACAAGGAAGAGTTCACTTGACATAATCCACAAGGATACATTTGGCTGCAGCTGACCTTGAAAAGGGACATGGGCTGAATCAAAGCCATCTGCTTCCACGTCTTCTGGTGTTGGTGTCAGGTGTGTGTTTTTAATGTCATTGTTAGTATTATTCCATGAATAGATGCAGATTTTTTCTTGGTGGTAGATGAATCACACCCTTTAATATTTTGGAGTTTATTAGCGTGTTTATTTTTCAGCCTCATTTAGATACTTCTTCTAAGACATCTGACTTCATTCAAGTCCCACCACTGAAATCAACTTAGCTGTGATGTAGCGTCAGACAGTAATGTGTTGTAAAGTACTCTACTTTTTACAGTGTGGGGGCAGTGCATGTTGAAGCCTGTAGATGGCAGCACAGGCAAAATTTTCAACTTGTATACTTTATCTTTAAGCTCGCCTTCACTTGCAAAATGCACCTAGAAGGCAGTGCTTTGGTTTCTTGTTACCAGCTGCTTCCCTAATGTACACTGCTCAAAAAAATAAAGGGAACACTTAAACAACACAATGTAACTCCAAGTCAATCACATTCCTGTGAAATCAAACTGTCCACATGGGAAGCAACACTGATTGACAATCAATTTCACATGCTGTTGTGCAAATGGAATAGACAACAGGTGGAAATTATAGGAAATTAGCAAGACACCCCCAATAAAGGAGTGGTTCTGCAGGTGGTGACCACAGACCACTTCTCAGTTCTCAGCTCATCCAGGATGGCACATCAATGTGAGCTGTGGCAAGAAGGTTTGCTGTGTCTGTCAGCGTCCAGAGCATGGAGGCGCTACCAGGAGACAGACCCAGACCTGAATCCAATTGAGCACATCTGGGACATCATGTCTCGCTCCATCCACCAACGCCACGTTGCACCACAGATTGTCCAGGAGTTGGCGGATGCTTTAGTCCAGGTCTGGGAGGAGATCCCTCAGGGGACCTTCCGCCACCTCATCAGAAGCATGCCCAGACGTTGTAGGGAGGTCATACATGCACATGGAGGCCACACACACTACTGAGCCTCATTTTGACTTGTTTTAAGGACATTACATCAAAGTTGGATCGGCCTGTAGTGTGGTTTTCCACTTTGATTTTGAGTGTGACTCCAAATCCAGACCTCCATGGGTTGATAAATTTGATTTCCATTGATAATTTTTGTGTGATTTTGTTGTCAGCACATTCAACTATGTAAAGAAAGGAGTTTTTAATGAGATTATTTCATTCAGGATGGCACATCAATGCGAGCTGAAAATGCCACTACTCATGGTCACATCTGAATACAGAACTATGGTTCAAAAGGCCTTGTTGTCATGTGTGTCCACACATAAAGTGTCCGCCTCTCTGTTTTATTGGATATCTGAAATACACCGTCTACAGTACTTTTATTTATATTCAGCACATAGATATCGACTGACAAAACATTACACTCTACCATAGAGAAAGTGATTGTGATAGTTAATTGTGTGTATCAGTCTGTGATGGACTTTGGTGTTTTCCAAAGAATGTTGGGACAGCTTTTATGCTTGACTTGGATGAGATGGATAAAGAAATAAATGAGATAACGGTTATTGTTTGTTGTAGCGTTTTACTACTGATTTTACTAGCAAGTGTCAATCAATATCTTTATCTTCGCACGTACGAGTGTTTTGTATTTCCAGTCACATGTTCTTTCAATTTACTGCATCAAGACCAAGTGGCAGAGCTCTTAATCCTACTTAAGCCTTTTGCCTCTAGACTAGGTCTACACTCACGTTTCTGACTTCTGGTAACCAGCAAGCATGAAAACCAAAATCCCCCTTTAGCGCAACACCAACCTGACACAATGTGTATTTGTTCATCTGTAGCTTGATATTATTCTCAAGAAAGACATGTTTTTTAGTTAGGACATAAAGACTACACACACATACACAGAGTGAATTATAGTGATGAATAAATCAATTGCAGCACGATAACTATACAATGGCTGCATATAACATTGAATAATGCAATACCTAATAGTTTAATTATAACAAACAAATAACCATAAAGAATGAAACAAATAAATACTGTACATGTATTGGATAGTTTAGAAGAAGTAGGTCATATATCAGCCCTGTGGAAAGCTCATTTCACATGTATTCAAAGTAACCCATATAATAATCAGATGGACAGATGGACCTTTCAAAATTGCATTTGTTAAAATGGTTACTTTAAAGAGCATTTTACTTCACCTCCGCTGCTACAACTCCTTCCTAGGGGAAACACTAATCAAACAACGTACAGTAAGCACAAATATAATTGTACTATATTTGGTATTTTTGCCTAGTTTAATCTATACCAGTGGTGGACGGTATTTTCTTTCCTGCTACATTCTACTTTTATTCTTTCTTTTGATTATTTTAACGTATTTTAAATCACTTTGAGGTTTAGACTGATAAATCAAGTATTGTGAAGCCATGACTTTTGACGTTGTTTCTTACTATTTTTAGAATTTTTACAATCAATTAATGTAGTAAAATAATGAGCGGATTAATCCATAATAAAAATAATCTTTAATTGCAGTCTGATACAAAATAGTTCAACCTCAAACCACTACAACAGTAAAATCCTGCTTTTACATTGATGGAGGAATAATAATCAATAAAAACTATCTAATTATTTAATATATAATAGTAACAGTGACAGGGGAATTTTTTACTTTTAATAATTTAAAGTAAAGTAAAATCTGGGATTTTTGCTTTGTTTAGTCTGTACCCTGCTTGTCCTGCTTTTACTGTTATATTGTTTGATGAGCTTATACAGTTCTGTTTATAATTTATCCTGCTTTATCACTGTATGTCACATTTGTGAAAAATGCTAACCATAACACTTTTCAGAGGATTTTGTGAGCCACTTTACGCCTGATGATATGCAAATAAACAGTCTCTTGAAGATGAGTCTCTTGATTCGAAGAAGTTTATTTGTAGCTCTGACGGTTTCTACAAAGTTTCACTGCTACAGGTGCGGTCCCAGAGGTGCAGACAGAGGGGGAAGTGACTCTCTAAAGATAATATGTTTAGAAACTCCAGGAAATTGAAAAACCATCAGACTCTAACTGATAACAGATGTTTACAGTATGTTGACTTGACGTGGTGTTTTTTTGGATGTTTGAAATAAAATCCTCAAAAGCTTTGTTTATCACAAGCACACCATCAGTCATATTCATACTCCCTTTAATATTTTTGTGTCTATCCAAATTGTATTGTAATTGTAAATCTATTGTATTTGGAAATATATCTATTGACTTAACGCAAAAATAATCGACATGAAAAGCAAAGATGTGTACAGTAAAATCAGCATACTCAAATAACACTTTTAAAGTGTCTATGGGTCCATATGAAATAGTGTTCATTTAACTTAACTTTTTATTGGAGTGTTGGTACTTTAAAACTAATTTAGTGTATTTCTTTACTCTTTTATGGAGTTAAAATTTAACACTTCCTAAAACCAACCAGTTACAGTTTTTCTTAACACTTGTATGTACTGTTAGACATCAACTCTCTCAGAGGATCATTTATTAATGACACAAGTGTTAGCCCCGTAACATTTTAAAGGTGTAAATATAGCTCTTTATAAAAAAATACTTGGAGAGTAAAGTTTGCAAAATAAACATGGCCATGTTTGGTGTTTTAAAACATTTATTTTAACACTTGCACTGCAAAAAATTTGATTACATTACAATAAAACATGCAACAGAATGAACAGGTGCATGCATGCTAACTGCAAACTCATTAAATTGGTGTTGGGGTGACTAGTATGGCCACATAAGCCATGGTGGTGATGGCCCACCATTGCAAAACAACCAGCTGCCAGTAGAAATATATCAATAGTATATATCAAAGTGTGACATGAACACTTAAAGTGTAAAAGCCAGGATCAGAGTTAAGAGTAAGAATTTCAGAGTTAATATTTACACAATTACACTTACAGGTTTGATGTAGTGACACTTGTTTTTTTACACTATGTTTTTACACCAACTTCTTCTCAACTGAGTGTCAAATATAATGTATTTGACTCTATCCAGGGTATCATTAACTCTGCTGTTAATCAAATTTCACTAACACCAAAAATGTTACTCTTCTAAATTTGTTGAATGAAAAACTGTAGTCGTCTGTGCTGTGCATCCATATCATTGTTCATCTTCTCTTCACCTGAAAAAAAAATCAGAATAATTAAAACACTTGTTAAATGCTGATTGTTGAACAGTGATATGGTTTGATTTATCAATTTTGTTTTACAACAATTATATTTCTGGTTGGATGATTGGTCCTTGGCACAGCCATCCAGCACGTGTTTAAAATGCTGCACTGCACAAAGTAATATATTAACAGTTTATTAAATTAAACATTGCAAATTACTTTTTAAGTAACAAATCACATGTAGTTCAGTGTCCTGGTGTCTGAAGATAAAAATGTATATATAAGTTCTTCAAAAGAGAGCTTGTAAACTGAAAAGGATGCATTTCACACCACATCAAAATCAACACAATAAACCTGTAATTTTTTTCCCCATTTAACATGAGGTTTGTTATGGCCAGATAGAGCAATTCACTAGTCGGAAAAAAATATTTGGAGGCAGTTAACATTTAAGGTATTGCTGACAACCAATTGCATACATCTGAATTGATTCATTGATGAGCATTACCAGAGTCTCCCTTTTCAGGATCATGTGCACTGCACAAAGTAGACAAACTTGTAAAAGTTGGCAGTCTGTCACGAACAGACAGAAAATTAATGTAACTGTAACTTTCACGTTAATATTTTTGGTCTTTTCTTCTCCTACACATTCTTGTCTGTGAAGATGGGAAGAAACTGTCACACCTACAGAAAAACTAGGCAAAGTCGTGTCAAAATTTTTATGGTTGACATGACATAACTTGTACCGTACTTGGTCGAAGTGTGTAATTCTTTTTAGTGAATATATAAATCCTGTATTATATCTTACGTATTCTTTAGTCGTTAGTATAAGTGAAATGTAGGAAAGGCCAACATGTTTACCTTGACCAGGCTGAATATCATGCTATAGAAGAGAGAGGATATGAAGAGGAATATGAAGGAGGAGGTTGTGGACCACAGACTGCTGAACTCATCCTCTTCACTGGCATCCTCTATGCAGCTCAGAGCCCAACTCTGTTTTAAATCTGGAAAATCTAAGAAGAGGAAGGTATAGGTGGTTAGATGAGGTGTGTGTGTGTGTGTGGGGGGGGGGTTGTCAAGAAAAGCATTTTTGTTAAGATAGCACATTTATGGGCACTATTAGAAAGAAAAAAAAGACATCTACCCTTTTCTCTTTTGAATAGTTGTCAGAAACTGGAATCAAACACTATTCACTCTCTCATCACGTCATGTGTGAATGTTTCTCCAGAACAGTTCAGTATGCTACTGTGACTTTATGCTTTCTTTTCAGTGTGTTTAAAAAAAAAAATTCATGAACATGTAACAAAAGTGTCTCCATGCAACATTTATTTGAAACAGTCAGTACACTTCTCAAGCTGTTAGACAATGTGACAAAGACAGAAACACAAAATGACGACAAACAAAACTAAATTAACATGTTGACACTTATTTTTACAATCACAAAGACTGATGACATCACAGAGTGCACAGATTCACAGAGACAGAGCAACATGTTAGCACAAAATACCACATTTAAAGCTGGATCTACTATTTTCTACATTCAAGTGATTCACCATGGGCCTTAGACACTCCTTTGGGTTTCATGGACTCATTTCTACCAGCAGGCCAGACGTTGCAGTAGAACATGTTGTGCTTGTCCCACTTTTCCTTGGTGGTGGTGTAAACACTTGTAACCAAGTAGCCTTGTTGGGTCTTCTGTGGGGGGAAGTTAATGCCATCCTTATAGTTGCTGGCGTTATTTCCAGAACCTTCTGACCAGGCGATGTAGTAATCCTGCAGCACAGGACCAGAGACCAGACACACCAGAGAGACCTCAGCTCCTTTGCTGATGTCCTCCTCTGGGAGGGCATAGACTGTCACTTTTGGCTCACTCCCATCTGAAAGAGATGCCAACAAGGTTCATATATATGCTTTATGTTTGCTATTATGACATGTGTTGCTGCCTCCCCAGACTTACAGATTACTGTTCTACCAATCAGTCTCCATCACTCAGTAACATACCTCCTTTGTGGACAGTCAGATCCTGAATAACTGGAGTCATATCGTCTTTAATGGCAGAACAGCGCACTTTGTTGACACTCTGCCACTCAGACAGACTACGAGTTATCGTGCTGGTTTTGCTGTGCTGAACGCCGCTGGACAATGTTGATTCAGCAATGTTGTTGGTCACAGCTTTTTCATTAATTTGCCAAGTGATTTGAATTTCATTTACAGTGGTCTTGTCCTGTCCAGTAATGACACACTCCAACTCTGCCTGTTTGTTGCTGATAAATTTTTTTACACTGGGTTGCTTTAGTGTCACTGTGACAGGAGCTGCATAAAAGAGAACAACATTTGTACTATTAGAAAAACTGGAAACTTTGCTATTTATGTCAAGATCCAGCAAAAACTACTTTATGTCACTATTTAGTGATAACCTTTGTAGCACTGCACCTTTTGAGGCCTTCTTTTTATATTGTGTTCCTCTGTAAGTCACCTCACAGGTATACACAGCGTTACTGTCCCAGTCTGCGTTGTTGACCTTCAGGACACTGACAGCTGAATATAAGTCTCCAGTTCTTTGGATGGGACTTTGAATGTAGTTGTTCAACTCTGCGTCATTCTTTTTCCACTTGAATGAGTCAAGTTTTCCATCACCACATTCAATCGTGCACACCAGGGCCTGGGTGTCTTCACTTGGCACTGATAGCAAAGTCACTTTTGGAGGAGGCTCTGAACAGGTGAAGGAAACAGCAGTTATAGTCATTTATTGCGATAGCATTCTGTATCATTCACCTGCAAATTGATAAGATAATTGTGCTGTGTGTTTCAGGCAGACAAATGAAAATGTGTGGCAATAAATATTGTTCTACATTCATTGATAAAAGCAGGATCAATGAGGAGAAAATATTGATAAGAAATCAGAGGCATTAGTAAATTGAAAAATCACATACTTTGCACTTGCAGATTTTTGGGAGATCCGTTGTGATTTACAGAACAATTAAAAGACTTCCTTGAATCCCAGTCAGATTTTGATACTTTGACCAAACTGATTCCTGTATATTTGTTGTTTTTCTCAGCCAGAGGATAATTTTCAGAAGTCAGGGTGGTCCCACTGGCATCGGTCCACTGGAATGTAAAACTCTTTGGGTAGAAGTCGCGTGCAAAACAACCAACAGTGATTTTATCTCCAGACCCAGGTTGGCACTGAACCAAAGGGAACAGAGTGGGTGTTGTTGGTGTTCCTGAGAAAGTGTCAAAACATTATAGGTAAATTAAAGAAGACAGAGCTTGTCTAAAATCTAACTGCAAATATTAAAACAGAGAATAAATAGTTTTTTTTTTTATTCTTTATAACCATGTTATAACCATAACAATAATATAAACACTACCAGTATCATTAATATTGAAAAGTTGCTGCATAAATATGGCTTTACCCTTTCCCAGCAGTGATGGCATGTTTTTCTCAATCATACCTCTATAATAATAAATATATAATTATAGTAAATATATAATTATATTATGGCAATCGGAAAATCATCTGCTTTTGCCAGTTTGATTGATGAGACAGACATTTGCCTAATAAAAAATTGTTGTATTTTTTCATTCAGGCTGAATCTGAGTTCTGAGTGCACTAATATGTAGTACTGCAGATATAATACTCTTTTGTAAAACATAATTAATCACTTGTTAATTTAATGTTTGCTGTGTGGCATCAGTCCACTGGAAAGTCTGTTATTTTTTCTCCAGCCCCAGAGTTGCACTGAACTAAAAGGAACAGAGTTGCATGCACTTCCTTTCAAATAGGAGTTTTTTAAAGTTCAAAATCATATAAATACAAAAGCACATCAGTTATAACAGATAATTAATTGCTCATCTAAATAGTAATTATTGGTTGAATGTTTTTACCTCAAAATTAAAATGTGGAGACCAAAAGTATTCTATGTTTAATTATCCTAACAATATGCGTGACATACATACACGAAATGGTGAATTTATTCAATAAATATTTAAAAACCGTCTCATTATTATAATATACTGTTGTATATTGTAATCAGATTTTAATAACGTCTTATTCATTTAATTAATACAAAACATTTTTGGTATAATATTAATACTTTATTTGTTATTTTTACAACCATATAAAGACTGTAACTACAAAATCATCAGATATATACATATATATACATATATATATATATATATATATATATATATATATATATATATATATATATATATATATATAAATTTTTTGGGGGGGACGAGTTAGATCAGTTGATGTGAAACGATACAATATGCAGTACAAATGCATACATTGCTTTAAAGGTCAGTGTGTGTGTGTGTACTATATAAAAGTATTTACGTCATTATGTGTTTGTTAAGTGTTCAACTGTTTAGTTTAAACACATACTGACCCTCTATTTAAACACAGTATTACTGTGTTCACATGAAGGGAACCTTTTCACAAAACAAAATGCAGGTATGGTGCTGTACGGTATATAATTACTGTTCACAGTAATAAAATGTGTTGAATAATAATGTGAATAAAAAGATACAGACATTCATCAGCAGCAATTCCAATCCAGCTGAATCCATTTTAAGATCAAGTCAAACTACCTCCTGCATTAAGCAATAACGCCAAACAAGAACTTTTTCAAACACTTTCTAAGAAACAGCTGCGTTAAAAACATCTGGCTGCTCTGTTTTCTAGTTTGTCCAACATGAGTATGAACTGAAATAAGACCATAATGTAAACCTCTTCACCAGCAATATTTATATTAATAAAAGAAAAAGAAACTAGTGAGTAAATATATAATTTAAATGTGTCTTACCTGTAGATACTGTGACTTCAGTCCCACGACCCCAGTAGTCGAAAGCGTCACAGTGCTGCATCTCCACTCACTGCTTGTACAAAAACCTCACGTACCAGTAAAATGTGTTAAAAGCTCATTAAGTTGATGAAATACACAGAATTCCTGGTCAGCATTGTATTCTGGTGTCATCTATGTGTTTTGTGTTGATTCTTAATCAGTTCTTTAAGTTAAGATTTACCGGAAGATAACATTTTCATCTGCACATTAACTGGGACTTTGTACAACTAACTAACTGACATTTAAGTACAAATCTACTTCTTAAAAATTATAAAGTAGTTACCTCATATTCCAATGCAAAATACTTTGTCCTGTCCTTTTTTCCATCACAAGAAAGGCAGAGGGTCAGATTATTACTCTTAGGTTTTTGTATGGATCTATATCACAGTGCCCCCCAGCCATCACAGTGACAAACCCTAATACAAAAACCAAACACTGTTTCCTGCACTGAAAAGTCAGGGGACCTATGTCGTCAGCAGTGGCTAAAATAAAACCTAACTTGTAATTCTAAACAACAAAAATATATTTAAGGTTAATGTAAGTTAATTTTGTTTTGTATTATATTTTGTATTTATATTTTATATTTTTGTAATCACTTTATCATTGTTTTTAATGTATGATTTTATATACAACACTAATATATTGAATGACAAATATGTTAATATCAAAACAACGATGAATGTTTAAATTTGATACACACTTTGTTTAATTTGGTCTTTTTGGCAGCCAAACTGTAACTTATCTGATGTTACTGTATAACCAAGGTACGGTAGAAAAATGTTGTAACAGTTTCTGATCATCATTGGAGGTGGGAATCTCTGAACACCTTACGATTCGATTTGATTACGATTTAGAGGGCTGTGGTGCGATTATAAAACAATTATTGAATGAAATAATCTCTTTTTTCTATGTGATTTATGGATAATTAAGCATTTCATTTCCACATTAAAATCAAAAACAAAACATCTCTCCATTAGATTAAAAGGACTAGTTTGCATCCCTAATTTACTTTACGAATTTCATTTCCTCTATGGTCACCACTGTTGTTCACTCACCCTACTGATCATAAACCTATCATATCATCATAAAGATGCAAACATTTTAAATGCATATCTTATTCTCTTACATTTACTTCTGGCATCTGTGCTCCCTTTACTCATCTTCTCTTCTCCACCTGTTGTCCCTTGCTGTGATGCCTGTTCGTCCTTCCCTAGCTGACTCATCTGTGGGACAAAATAGTCCCTCAAACACAGTCAAATCAGCTAACATTAGCTAGCGAGTAGTGATGAAGCTTTGGGGCTTTAAGCTGAGAAAACACAGTTGCATCTGGTGCCCTGTAAAACTTATAGCAGCACTTTTAAACTGCGACTGAAACGCCAACTCGTTGACACTAATAATTTTAGTCTCATGTGTGCAATAAAAGTAAAAAAGTATTTATGAGATTCAGACATGTGATGTGATTGGACAGTGATAGTCATTAAATTAGCCTATTATTGCTTTTGTTACATTAGTATAATAAAAATTTGAAAACAAATTTCAATATGGTGGAAAAGTTAATTGTGAGCACCAGAACCAGACTGAGAGATTAAGACTCTTAGGAAACTTTTGCAGGTGTTTTGAGCTAATTAATTAGCTGATAAGTGCTCTTCCCAGGTCGACATTTCTGTATAACAAAAAATTTATTCTGAAATTCTAAAAAAATTTGGGATGCTAGTTTTGATTCTATGAGCTGTAAGCCCTAAACATTAAGATTAAAACGAAAAAACTGCTTGAAATATTTATTAGATTATATTATTGAATTAAATTATGGAAGAAATTATGGAAGTGGCTCAGTGGGTCACTCTCTCTTAACTGTGCAGTCAGTGTTTGAACTTTTGTTTACATCAGTCTGAATAGCCTATACCTGCACTGCACATGCACTGGCCCTGATCTGGAGCCTATACATCAACTCGGGACATCCTTACTTGAATTTTCATTTCATTTGTGTAGATGATCAATTTGTTTCATTTATTTGTTACTATACTGTTACCAAAAGATTTTCAGTTTATAATAAAAGAGATAGAGCACAGAAAATCAGCGGTCTGTACATTTGAGAAGCTGAAGCCAGAGATTGTTTGAAAATTACTTAAATAATTATAACTAATACTATCCTATTGATAGTTAATTGTTTTAGCACTAAAATTGTATATATGGTTATGGATACACTACATACTGTATATATTCATCTTCCTGTTGTTAATTGTTTTAGCACTAAAATTGTATATATGGTTATGGATACACTACATACTGTATATATTCATCTTCCTGTTGTTCTCAGGAATGTAAATGCTCCGTACTTGTATAGCGCCTTTCTAGTCTTTTCGACCACTCAAAGCGCTTTTACACTACATCTGCATTCACCAGTCACACACATTCATACACTGAGCCTAAGTGCTCAAACGGAAACTAACATTCTCACTCATACACTGGCGGAATAGCCAGGGGCAAATCGGGGTTCAGTATCTTGCCCAAGGACACTTCGACACGCAACCAGGGGGAGCCAGGGATTGAACCTCCGACCTTCCGATTAACGGCCAACCCGCTCTACCTCCTGAGCCACAGCCCCCTGTCAGTTTGTATTTTGTGTGTTTAATTATTCAGGATTCATCTGTGTTTAAATGAATAAAATATCTTGAAAGCATTATGTGATGTGTGTCTTTACTTGGGTAGTAATAGTTATAGAAAATTAAATAATCAAACATCTATATATTCATATGCTGAGCGGTGCCCTTACACATCTATAAAAATGTGCATTATATGTGGAAATCAACATCTTAATTGTATATTACAGTACAAGCCTGTTTTTTTATTATTTTATGAAGCAGTTATGATATAGAAATGGATGGATTCGAACCGTTTCTTGTTCGAAGGGCTTCTGCTTGAGAGATTGTCCTCTACACCTACTACCTACACGCGCCGGGAATGGTAGAGCTTAACTCTCTTAACTTTTACCATTCATTCTCTATGGTAGTTCTTATCACTACGGATGTAATATATTTTTGACCACAAGCGGGATTGTGGGGGCGCTGTTTCCCCAATTGTGTAAAGGTAAGGAGACCCCGTGTTTACGTTTGAGTGACAGACGGACATCTGCAGCCGCGGTAAACAGAGTTACTGTACTTTTCCATCTTAAGTTAGAGCTCTGTCGGCAAACAAAGTTAAAGTCATCAAACGTAAGTTGAGCTGTTTTTATCCATGAAGTAAGATACATTAAGGCTTCTAAGATGTTTGTGATCAAACAATTACATTAATAGTTAACTTTAGTGTGCTTATGTTAAATAATGTTGTCATTGCTCTAACTCGGTTTTTTGTCAGCTAAGTTTGATAGGAACTTACATTAATGTTAGTTATATAAACTGTATGTCAGCATTAACATTAGTTATTTTTCCAGCTTTCAATATCTCTCTTGCTGACACTGATCCAATCTTCTGCTTTCTTTGACTCCTTCATTGTGTTTTTATAGACATTATAGATACATAATTAAAGACCTTCTTTAACTATGATTAAGACTCAGGCCTTTTGTACCATCATTATGTAAGTTTATCAATTCTCATTCTGAATATTTAGAATTTGTGAATACCACAACATATGTCTATTTTATAGCCTACATGTAAGATAGTTGTTTGATTGCCATGAAAAAAGAAATGTAATTTTTGTCAATAGGTGTTACACAGAAATCTATCTACTCTGTCTGTCTGTGTAATATCAAATACTCTTACCTAGCTATTACAAATGCTGATTAATTTCAGTGTTATTTATTATATAATAAATAATATACATTGCTGTGCACAGGAGTTAATGAAGAAGACCAGCATCTTCTTCCCAGGAAGCATGACGGTGTCGTTCAGGAAGGGTCCATCAGGCCATCTGCGGCAGGACCCCTCTGATGAGGCCATGAAGATTAAAAGAAATCCTTTGCTTCAGGACAAGTCCTGGGGGGGCTCAGAGACATGACCTTGTGAGGACTGATGGTCTCACTGTGGTCTTTCAGCGGGGAGGGGATGTGTCGGACCGACTAGAGGTGATGGGGGAGTATGTTCTGCAGTTCGGGAGGTACAAAGGGAAGTCGTTCAGGTGGCTCCTAGAAAAAGATGTCGGCTACACCCTCTACCTGATGAAAAAGGTAGAAGAGGGGGAGAGAGATGGGATCTTCAACCCCCAGGGACACAGTAAGGACAGCCTGCTGTCATTTCTGGACTACGCCAGGAGCTTTAAGGACATTGAGGACCTGCGGGAGTACCTCTTCTCCAGGAAGCCTGCAACACCAGTGGCCTCAGAGGGTGACAATATTGTTGGCTTTGGAGCCAGGACCAAGGACACCTGGAGGCAGATCTGGGAGAGCAGGGCTGATGGGTATGCTGCCTTCATCAAGGAGTGAAGTGCATCAAAAACAGCAAGATGTACAACCTGCAGCAGTAGCTACATCCTCAGGCAGCAGACGGCTGAGTCCGCTCCACACCAGCTGCAGTCACCGCTACATCGGCTGCCTCGGTGACAACACGGCACTCTAGGTCAGTTCACAAAAATATGCAAAAACTAACTATGTAAACATTTTAATGCACCTCATACACAAATTAAAATTGTTTTGTTTCATCTCCTAGTGATGGAGGAGGATGAGGAGCTGGACAGAGAGATGTTAAATCTGTCTCCATCTAAATTTGACTCTGAACTAAGTAGGTGGATCTGATTTAATAAACAGAAACCTGAATAAAAAGTTTTCATTAAACTGTACATGATAACAGTCTATTGACCCTTGTGCTTTCAGGGCCACCAGCAGCATTCTCAGGGCCATGGCTGTGTCACCATCAACAGTCCTGTGTCCAGCACGCTGCACTAAACCTACTGCTACTGTTTCCAGACCTGCTGAGCCCGATTACCCCGCTGTGACTTTTGCTTCTGCAAAAGGTTGTTTACTTCTCACTTTAAACCATCCTGAATGTTATTCAAATTATATGACGTACAAGCAGCCTCTGTCCCAGGCTATGATCAGTCTCTTGATTTAAGTTAAAACGTTTCAACATTCCTCAGAATGTAAAGACAGATAAGCGGTATGAAAACCTTCTAGCTGTGTTTTCCTCTGCCGTTGTTGCTGCAGCGGTCTGTGAGCTGGATTTAGTGATGAATTAACGTTTGCAAATTGTTAAATATAAAGCTTTCTGTTGCTGGCCTCTCTCCGGTGCAATGATGATGCAGTGAATAGTGATGATTCGCTCTGCAGTCTTTTCACGTCACCATTTAGTATCGTCTCAGCTCAACTCAGCTCGCTTGGAACCTCGATGGAGGTGATACAAAAAAAGTAGTGGGTACAGGTACAACTTTTCCCTTATGGAAAGTGGAAAAGGGGCTTGAGTCTTGTCCTGGGTATAATCACATTCAGGATATGATCGTTTTCATATGATTCTGTTGTTTAACTTATCTCGTGGTTCAGCAGGTCACTCACTCTCAATCCACTGTCTGAACTTTTGTTTAGATCTGTTTGTACAGCTTATACCTATATTGATCAAAACACCTGAACTGGCCCTGATCTGGAGCCTGTAGATCAGCTCGGGACATCCTTACTTGAACTTTCATTTAATTGGGTAGAAAATCAGTTCTTTTCATTTATTTGTCAATATAGTCTTCAGGTCTGAAACCAAAAGAAACTAAGTTTACATTAACAGAAGACAAGAAAACTCAAAAAAACTCAGTTGAGAAGCTGAAACCAAAATGTTTGGGGCATTTTGCTTGAAAATTACGTAATTGATTATTACTAACTAACTAATCGGTTGCTAATTGTTTCATCACTAATATTGTATATATGTTTATGGATACACCACATACTGTACTGTACATTTCACTACCTGTTGATTTGGTTCTCTCAAGAAAGTAAGTTTGGATTTTGTGTGTTTAATTATTCAGGTTTCAGCTGTGTTTCAATAAAATATCTTGAAAGCAATATGTAATTGTCTTTACTTGGGTAGTAAAATATATAGAAAATATGTATAGAAAATTGAGTAATCAAACATCTATATATTGATATGCTGAGCTGTGCACTTTCACATCTGTACAATAGACATTGGTGTGTCTTAACATAGACCTTTCATAAGTCAAACTGTGCATTATATGTGGAAATCAACATCTTAATTGCATATTACAGTACAAGCCTGTTTTTTAATTATTTTATGAAGCAGTTATGGTATAGAAATCAAGTTGATTATTAGTAAGTTCAATTCAATTTTTAGCAATAGCAGCAGGTAAAAGTAGCATTAATGTCTAACCTTTTAATCATAAGGGACAAAACCTCATGATTGATACATCTTATCATCCTAAAATATTGATTATTTCCATGATCGGTGTTGTTGTTTTGAGCTATGCAAACACTCTGCATCAAAATATTTAGAGCCACAGATGGATTCGAACCACTTCTTGTTCAAAAGGGGTTCTGCTTGGGAGATTGTTCTCTACACCTACACGCGACTGGCCTTCACGAACTAGCCAGCAATACAGTCACTTAACTCAACTGTTACAACTGTGGACTCACAAACCTGAAACACTTGTCGGCATTTCACTGTCTGGCGCTGACTTCTCTGTGAACGGCCAGTGAGATTTAACGCTCCGCGTAAAATTTTGTCCATAGCATCAGCTGGTTATTTATGTTCCATAGATAACCAGCTGAAAATGAAAGTGTCAGAAGTGAATGAAAGAATAAGTAAATAAATAAATGGGGAAATATATACAAGAAAGAATGAATGAATAAAGAATAAATAAATAAATGCGGAAATATATCAAAGAAAGAATGAATGAATAAAAGAATAAATACATACGTTTGCTTTTGCCTTTCCCAAAGGAGACCTATTGTCATTGCTTTTCCCTTAGAGACCTATGTATATTGCTTTTTCCTTCCTCTTCCTTAACTGTCAATCAACGTGTTGTGGCCCGCCCACTAAGTCCAACTAATTACTCACAGAAGTATTTCTCTCCATGATCAGAGTTGTATAAAGGTCTGATCCACCAGTTGGTGGCGGTAACGCACCAATTTGTTGTTTGCCAACTGACAATAAAAGCACAAGGAAGAAGAAGAAGAAGAAGAAGAAGAAGAAGCAGCAGCAGCAGAAGAAGAAGAAGAAGCTAACCTTAGACAGAACCAGCACGTGTCGATGTGATCTAAATGCACAAGTCTATTTACCGGAGGTAACTGGAAGAGAGAGAGGCAGAGGAAGAGGGTGGAGAGGCAGTGGTGTTGGAGGTGCAGTCAGGGCAAGGAGAGGCAGAGGACATACCTGGAGTGATGGCTCAATAGAGGACGAAGAAAGAGTGGAAGCCCTCCAAAGGAACCAGAGAGCTGTTACCGAGGTTTGTATTTATAAGGTTGTTGTAACGTTATTATATTCTGACCTGTTTGCACTTTATGACAAACCCCAGCACGCAGTGATAACGTTATTTACATAGCAGCTCTGTGCACATGTACCCCTGGTACTGTAACGTTAGATAGTAGTTGAATGTTTTCATAGTGTAACGTCATTTACTGGGCAAAAATGATTATATGAAGTTGAGCAAGCACTGGACAGCCTGCAAACCCTAATATGCAGTACCATGTTGCCAACATAATGTCATGCAACTTATAAAGCCTTATTTTATCAGAATCACAAATTCTTTATTGATACCCGAGGGGAAATTCTTGGTCACAATTGCTAAGCTTGCATGTCAAGATACTAAGGAAAAGAAATAAATATATAAAGTAGGTAAGTAGGAAATATAATTAAATATACAAATTATAAAATCTAAATCAAGGCAATGTGGACAAGTAATTTACAGCATCAACAGAAGTGTAATGATAAATAGTAGTAGTGCATTAAATACTAATAGTAATAATGAGTACTGGTATATTTCATTTGGAATGGATACAATCTTAAAAACAACATTGAGACAGAGTAACCAGAGTATTGAAGCAGAGAATATTGCATATTGAGTATTTTTCCCTGTGTCCTCTTTCTTCAGACTTCTTCAAGAGATGACCCTTGAAGAATACAGAGCTCTCCACCCTTCTGCTGGAGAGGCAGCCAGGCCTGGTCTTTGATGCCTTGATGATGCATCAGCGCAGACATGGTGCCCCACCTTCTGTCGGAGTGCCAGGAGTACCTTGGTGTACTTGTGGTAACTGTAGGGAAATGCTGTGGCCAGGAGCAAGTGAACTGTGTGAGCCTACTGCCACACTTCTCCCAGTACTGCCTTGAAGAAGGCTTTATTCGCATTCACAGGCAATACCGGGAGGACATTACGGCATTAGGCAACATCTGGGGGCCTGAGGATGACAACAGGGAGTACCCATATGGTGCCTATAGACACTTCATCTATTGGCAACATGGAGCTTCCAGTCCCTCTGGCATGGTCACACAGTTTCACACAAATACTCACAAACCTGCCTCAGCATTACATTTCTATATATATTTATTCATATTTTTCCCCTCTTTATTTAAATTTGATGTATATTGTATAGTTTATAGTATAGTGTTATAGTTGTTCAACTGCAGTTCTATGGTATCGAAAAAATAAAAGGTAAGAAATAGAAGCACATGGTGTTTTTATTTTCATTATATACATTTGTACATGTGTTTAGAATTTCAAACTTTGCCATACCATTTCCAATACCAATTTTAGTTATTTATATTTACATAACAGGGGACAGCTGTAGCCTTACTTATCATTACTGTTCAAATTGTAAACTGTAATTTAGGCTACCTACTGAAAATAATATCCTCTGCTCACAGTGTACTTAGCACAATAAGATGAAACGTGTACAAAATGGAAAAACATGAAATAACCGCTGGAGGAGGGTATGAACAAAATTTAATGTTAATAAATTTTTGTTTTTCAAGAGTAAAAGCTATGACTTTGTCAGTGAATTGAAGTTCTTTCCCTTGTGATGCTGCCTGACAAGTACCAGGACACATGCAGGGTGATCTCCTGTGGGGACCCTTCCACATCAGATGCTGGTTGGAATAACGGTCCTGTTGAAGACAGTGCCATCAAACATAGTTACAGACTATATTGTAATGTAAATATCATTCAGGGACATGTAATATAGTACAACATAGGCAAATTTGTGTAACATACCTAGACCTCTTCTGACTTGTCTCTTCAACAAGTCTGATGTGGCTGGTGCAGGTACAGGGGGCACCAAACCAAGCTGTCTGGGGTCATCTGGGAGAAGGCTCCTGCTTCTAGGCATCCCCACTCCAGAGGACTCCATTCTGGAATGACTCTAGGTCTGCAGTCGATCTGAACAAACAAATACATACTTCTGTGTACATGAGCAGTAAGCATAAATATTACTAATATACATCAGTGTGAAAAAGTATAGCCATACTACCTGAATCGCAGATAGTTGTGAACATCTTTCTGCCACCTCTTATTGAGAACTATATCCACTAAAGCTTTGTGGCACTGGGAGTCTCTCTGGATCCACATCTGTCCCTGCATTTGATCCGATTCAAGGTGCCCGTGTTTACAACAACCCATAGTCCAGGTGTGAATGTTGCAGACATAATGAAGGATGCCAACCCATAATGCCTGAAAAACATAAAAATGCACTATAAATATGTCCTTAATATAGCAATTAATGAAATTACTCAAAGATATAATAAAATTGTTTGCTTACAAGAAACTGCCCGTGTGTCGGCAGTCTTGCAACACCACCGAAAATGTCCTTAAGCCAGTTGAAGAGGATGGACTCTCCTTTACTGTAAAATACAGGCATTCAACTATAGTCTGTGTGTAAAGTGTAAATGTTCATGCATTTATCCACAGGCAGGATCAGAAATGTAGCCAGTTGTCTTAAGCAGTTCTCGTACACTATGGAGGCTCTGCCACCTATGATGTCCTTTTCACAAAGGACATTCTGTGATTCTGGGAAAACAGGGTCATGATCACAGGGAGAAGGCTCATCAGGGGGGTCTTCATGTGCAGGCACGGAAGTCCATCGATAGAGTTTGCTTTCTTCACTGCTCCACCCATTCTATTGAGGCACAAAAATCTGTAGTAAACAGACACCACAAAACAATAGCGAATTGAGACTGACAAATAACACACCATATAGAAATTGATGGAAGATCCTCTTCATCAAAGCTGAAACCATTCTGTCCATCATCTCTTTCAAGGGAGTAAGATGAAGCTTTATCTGCCCAATGAATTATATATATATATATATATAATTAAATACATAATGACAACTTTCAGATAAAAACAAGTTCTCAAATAATATCACTGAAAAATAATACATGTAATTAGGAAGTACTACTTACACATTGTTCATTGGGTCATTGAAAACATTTTCCTCCAAGTCCTCCTCAACAATGCTCATGTCATGTAAGCTGTAAAAAACATATTACAAATATATATTGTGAACATTTGGAGAAAAGCAATATACGGCTAAAAGTTATGATATGTACATGTCACCTTTGTTCAAGGCCCTGAATTTCTGTGGCTTCTGGAATGACATCAAGATGCTCATCTCTGTAAAGAATAACCAGAGCAAGTTGTGTATATCACACATATGCTCATTCAACAGTAGATATAGACCAAAAATAAAATAACATACTATTACAAACTAATCATGAAGTTCATGTTTCTAATCAAAGCTATTAGGACTAAATTAATATATTGTTATGCATGACTTACCGGTCTGTTCCACTAGAACAGGGGTCGGCAACCCGCGGCTCCGAGTGGCTTGGGAAAATAAATTACTAAAAAGAAAAAAAACTAAGTATTTAATTGAAGTGTATTTTATTTGTGTTAGTTCTTTTTTCGCCTTTGGAGTTCTGTCCATCTTCGGATCCACATATGTATGTGAGCAGCTATTCTCTACCATGAACTACATTAAAAACAAACACCACTCACGCCTCACAGATGACAGCTTACAGTCCTGCGTAAAGATGAAAGTGACTTCGTACAGCCCCGATTTGCAGACGCTGTGCGCAGAGGTTCAGGAGCAGAAGTCCCATTAACCAGGTAAAATAAATATTTATGCAGATATTTTGCAAACATTTATTTTTCATTGTTTAGTGACACAGTGCTTTATTTCTCAATTTATTTTTTAAATTCAGGTCAAGGCTCTGCTACATGCTCTGAAAGCCCAAAGGCGATACTATAAGGATGACAGCTCACGGCATTTTTCGCTTTTGTTTGCTACATGGATATTTTAAGTTCAGCTTTTTAATTTATTTGAAAGAGACATTCAGAAATTGTTATTATTTTTTCAAGAATTCAAAATGTTCAAAGCACTAATAAGTGTATGGCTGGGGTGAACCCCGTAGCATGAAAGGGAAGTTGTTGTTGTTGTTGTTTTTTTAAATAAATGCGGGTTTTTTTCATTTTAGATGTCAAAAAGTATTTGCGGCTCCTGGTGTTTTCTTTTCCGTGGAAACCGAGTTCAAATGGCTCTTTTGGTGTTAAAGGTTGCCGCACCCTGCATTAGAAGCACCAATGCTAGACTATGCTGGAGCTGGGACTTGCAAAGGTTTTCTCTTCAAGGGAGTCGATGTTGCAGGACCTGTCTCATAGCTGGGGAAACAGCATTAGCCTCAATAAATGAAGTGCTACATGACTGTAAAATATTACTGTACTGTAATACACAATGTGTTACATCTTGGTAGGGTCTCATCTGGCCTAATAAATTGAACATCCCAAAAACAAAAAAAATCACATCTAGTGCAAGTATGATCACCGACAGACAACATGGAAAACGTAAGCCAAGAGTAACATTGTCAATGTTTCTGTACCACAGTCCATTATAAATCATCACACATCATGGGTAAGTTTACAAAGCCATAGTCAGGTGAGGATCAAGGGTGCTCTACAATATAACACAAATAAGTACTGACAGCCATAATTTGAGCTTGTGGTAACCTTGTGTAACCTTTGTAGGCACCGTAGAAGCAATACAAACAAATGCGTTGTTTCTAATGCAAATTCTGACAACAAGCATAATTAGTCACTTGATAGGCACACAGTGTTGTTATCATAATGCTGTTAGAAGTAAAAATAAATGTTTTCCACCAGGGCAGTAAACATTTAGCTTGCTAATCTGAGCCAGCATGCTCCATGCAATGTTACGTTTTTTTTTAGCTAATTGTAATCATGAGCTGATTGTCTCACACACCCCAAAAGACACATTTCTGTTCACTAAACGAAGCCGAAGCGCTGGAGAACAACCTTCGAAATAACAATCCAACTTTAATAATGAACATGGGATAATTTTTTTTTAATCATTGCTGTCTGGGGGGGTCATGACAAAAATCAAACCATCTGAGTGTTGAGACGCATGCTGACGTCTGACATCATTAACGGGACTTCACGTTTTCCGAAAATTTGAAAACGGGGGCCAAGATGGCGGCGGAGTAAGTTGCAGCTACGAAACTGTCCTCCAACTTTTCGAAAAAATAGCATCAACTTCTTTGATTGTGGCATTGCAATAATGTCACACAACTCTTCAAATAAACACAAAACTGAAGGTCGCCCACCCATTAATCCTACGGAAGCGCCTATGACAAAAAAAAGGGAAAATGGAACAAGAAACGGCTGACAACATTGTGGCTCAAGCTAGCTATCCAGGAACAAGGCTTTGATTTTGATTGGAAAATCTATTGAGGATCAACTTTCTTTCTGATGACTTACAGGATATAAAAGGTACAATACAACACACAGTTCAAAGAGTGAGGAAAGCAGTCACTAGAAAACAAAATGCTTGAATTAGCACGATACAAAAGGAGATGGAACCTACAGCTTCGTGGTCTGCCTGAAAAAGAGGGGGAGGAGGTGAGAAAACAAACATCCAAAGCACAATCCCGCGATGTCATCCTTCAATTCTCAATAAGACATTTTCAAGACATGATCTGGAAGATGTCCAAACACTCAATATCTCACAATATCTCAAGCGGGAAAATCTTACTTCAGAAGACCGTGAAAAACAGAGCCGTTTGTGGCCAGTAATCCAACAAGCCCGTCAGGAGAAGAAAATTGCCTATTTTGTTGGTGGAAGGGCCTTTGTGGACAACAAAGTGATACATTGAGTGATGTGATGCCCATAGTCAAGTTCAACAAGGAGGATAAGTTCTGTTGGGTTTTTTCTGCACATAACCAGTTTTCAGGTTACAGTGACAGTTGTTCTGAGTTAACATTTCTGTTATCAAACTTTTTTCCGTTAATGCTCGAGGCTTGAAAGACAATACTAAACGAAAGGCATTATTTCTTTATGCAAAAAACTTTAATGCAGACTTTTGTCTGATCCAGGAAACTCATTCTGTTGATGAAGACTATAACTTTTGGAAAGCACAACGGAGAAAGGATCTATGTGTTGTGGTGGCAGCCCGGCTGACAGTGAGTGGCCGGAACACTAACTCTTACAGTTTTTTCTGATTGCTTAAGCACATTTTTTTGTAACTATTGGCTATTTTTGCAAAACTCTACACACAAATAAGAAAACCTTTCACCCAATTATCAAAACATTGTAGTTCTCTTGCAAAAGCGAACACAGCTAGATTAACTCTTCACACCTTCGTAAAAATCAAACAGTATCAAACAGTAAACACAAGCCATCATCTACTAAGCACACAATGTGCCAACTACACACTGATGGTATGAATACAAAACACATCTGGCTTTTGCTTTCTCTGTGTACAGATGTCAGTTTGAGGTCATACTTTTGTCATAGTGGAGGATCCAAACTTCAAGTATTGGTGTTTATTCACACTCATCAAAACCAAGACAAAGTCAGAACACAAAATAGTAATTTCACAAAAAAACAAACAAAAAAAAAAACAATCAGCCTACATCATGTCGTCTTTCTGGGTCCGGCCACAAAATTCCTTGAATGCCGTATCCAGGCCTGACATGATGCCTGGTCAATATCTCCACATGCCTCCTCCATTGCCTGTAAAAGGGCTACCTGTTGATAATAATAATAATAATAATAATCCTTATTTGTAGAGCACTTTTCAAAAACAAGTTACAAAGTGCTTTAACAAGTGTAAAGAATAATACAAAAAAAACGATAAGAGCATGAAAATATAAAATTAGTAAAATACAATAAAATAAAAGGGATAAAATAAAGTCAAATAAGATCGGGAAAAGCTCTCCTATAAAAGTATGTTTTAAGAAGGGACTTAAAAGAGTTCACTGACTCAGCCGACCTGATTTCCTCGGGCAGGCTGTTCCAGAGCCTCGGGGCCCTGACAGCAAACGCTCTGTCCCCTTTAGTTTTCAGTCGAGACTCTGGAACAGACAACAGACCTCTGCCCGAGGATCTCAAGGTACGTGCTGGTGCGTATGGGACTAAAAGGTCAGAAATATAACAAGGCGAGAGGCCATGAAGAGCTTTAAAAGTGATCAATAGAATTTTAAAGTCAATTCTAAAACATACTGGGAGCCAGTGTAATGAAGCTAAAATAGGAGTAATGTGATCATATTTCTTTGTTCTGGTTAAAA
>NC_060156.1:17721616-17745135 GCF_021292245.1 Micropterus dolomieu | reverse complement strand
TTCCTTCCCTTCGCCTCTCTATTAATGTGCTTGGACACAGAGCTCTGTGAACAGCCAGCCTCTTTAGTAATGACCTTTTGTGTCTTGCCCTCCTTGTGCAAGGTGTCAATGGTCGTCTTTTGGACAGCTGTCAAGTCAGCAGTATTCCCCATGACTGTGTAGCCTACAGAACTAGACTGAGACCATTTAAAGGCCTTTGCAGGTGTTTTGAGTTAATTAGCTCATTAGAGTGTGGCACCAGGTGTCTTCAATATTGAACCTTTTCAGAATATTCAAATTTTCTGAGATACTGATTTTGGGGTTTTCATTAGTTGTCAGTTATAATCATCAAAATTAAAAGGAATGAAAACTTGAAATATATCAGTCTGTGTGGAATGAATGTATACATTATACAAGTTTCACTTTTTGAATGGAATTACTGAAATAAATCAACTTTTTGATGATATTCTAATTATATGACCAGCACCTGTACATTGTTTTAGAATTCTTCTAATGCAGTTTTTCAGAGAGTGACACAAGCTAAAATTCAAATCATTCCTGTTGTGTTGGGGTGGTAATTTGGGTTAACTGACAGTTTTAACACAATTTCCTCCGAGCAGCTGGCATTGAATCATCTGTACTTTAAAAGTGAAATTTATCTAAGCTTGAATTTCAAGGAGAATTAATCACCACTTTTTCTCAAATGAGGTAGGGTCTATTTAACAGTTTTTGTTGTAATAACACTTATACTTTTTAAAGTATAAGTATAAGTGAGGTTTAATTTTTTTTCCATTTAAATGTTTTAAATACAACAGACCAGGGGTCAGTACATTAATTGACAGACTTTTTCAGTACTGCTTGTTGGCCAGCATCTTACTGCATCTATGGATTTCCTGCTTATTAGTTTAAATGTGATTGATCGGGCAGTTATGTATTTTAAAGTGAAAATGTGCTGGAAAAAAAGGAACTTTGCTTCATCAAGGACATCTACATATTATGTACTGCATCTCTCTCACTCTCATGCAAACATAAACTGCACAAGTCCCTCATCAGCACTCGTGAACCGACAGTCAGCAGCATGCATCAGCAAGGGAGAGTGAGGTCAAGGACAAGATCACTCTGAGGGCTTTTGATGAGTTAAAGGATTGACTGGTAAAACTCTTAACACTCTGGCGAATTTAGGGTTGGATTTCTCAGTACTAAGATCATCCCTGTCCTCTCTTAAGCTGTGAAGTTTGGTAGTTTGAAGATCTGTGTCTGTCTGTCAACTCTCTCCCTCTCTGACATCCAGTCTTCACGTACTTTGGTGCTATTACTGAGGTTAATGTGAGTAAGCATAGTGTCACAACAATCAGGTTGTGAATGTGCCTTTAAACATTGTTTACAAAGGAGAGTTTTGCGTTTTAAAATAATGGATGGTATGAAATGCATTTTGAATGTAACTCCTCTGATTTTGGATCCCATAAATTTCTGATGCAACCTATAGTCAGTTTTACATTTGTTCACCTATGTGCCTGTGAAGGAGATAGGATTTCCAGGGAATCATCTGGTTAGAGTTGGCTCAAGGTACGGATATGTGCCCTGACTAAAGAACTCTGAAACAGACCTTCCCAGTGATGAATTTATTTAAGGCTGTGCGCTTTAACATTTATGCACAGCAATAAAGGTAATATAGGAGAGTGGCAAAAAGGGGAGAGGAAAAAACACCCCTCTTAATATCAACCGCAACAGACAAAACTGAAACTTAATGTGACGTTGCCGGCTTGATGACATCACTTGTAGGGATGAAACGGTATGAAAATTTCATATCATGATTATAGTGACCAAAATTATCACAGTTATCAGTATTATCACAGTATTGTAAAGATGTGCCGAAAAAGATTAAAATGTACTGATAACACACACTGAAACCATTTCAACAAGTTTTATATTGAAAATTACAAATACAATTGCAATTTTGTGTGCATAAAAAATAAAATAACAGCAAATACATTTTGTAAATATATGAAAATCATCAGTGTGCATTATCAAGATTTTATATTATATAGGTAATACAATGACCCAGTGACAGTGATAGTAACTACAATGAGCCCAGCAACTGAAATACAGAAGAGTCTGTAGTGTTTCTAGATATGCTGGTTGGTTGACTAAACTGCATAACGAGTTATCATGTGGAGTGGACGAATAGACTCTGCCGACACATGATGCACACAGCAACAGAACAACGTGTAGCGTTTTTACAAGAGCAGCAACACTGAGAGCTTCAGTTTACACGCTGTTAGCAAGTCAGAGAGACAAACCAAAGCTAAAAGTTAAGTTCACTATAAGGTTATTTTCTTCAATCAAGTTTCCCTCAGCGCTGTGATAAAAACTTAAATACAACTTGAAACTGTCATTGCATGCAAGCTCGCCGTCTCATCTGTGTTCAACTTTATGGCCTGAGCCAGGTAACTTTTTTAGTTACTGAACTCAGCACAAAATTTGGTTGCACAAATTTGCAGCAGTATAAGTTTTGCTATCAAGTTATTGTGTGTGTGTGTGTGTGTGTGTGTGTGTGTGTGTGTGAGTGAGTGAGAGAGAGGCCTTGAGTCTGTTCATTTTTAAAGGGTAGTTGTTGACCATATGTCCAACTTCCCATTCCTCCCGCGTCAAAAAAACTGAGCAAGTTAATCAACAGTGACACGTCAAGGCAAAATATCACAGGAGAGGAGCGGCCATGAGTATTTGGATATCAGGAGAGACAGAAGGAGGGAAAAGACAAGTGTATGTGGGAATGGAAGCACAGATAGTGTAGGACAAAAACATGTGAATGTAAAAAAAAAAAGAAGAAAAAAAACAGAAGGAAGGAGAGAGGCTGTTAAGCTCAGAGGCAGAGCATAGCCACTTAGCCCTTCCCCCGCTGCTCATAGTCCTAGAGAGAGAGAGAGAGAGAACAATAATGAGATTGTAGACATGTACTCCTGACCTCAGGTAGATCTAATTGTTTAATGCATTTTATGTAGCCATCCAGTCATTCAGTGGCTGTACGTCAATAGAGTACGTTCACCATTTACCCTATTACTTGCATTTTGCTCACCATATTTTGGCACTGACTCAGGTAATGGGAGGAGGCAATTCTTCAAAAGAGAATGTGTTATTACATTTTCGCCATCTAATACATCTGTGCATAGGAAAAATAGCTAAATAGAAACCCTATCTACTTCTTGTTTCTGTTCCTGTGGAGCTCATTGTGTCTTTGTTTCTTTGCACAGTGGGATTACAGGTGTGGTTTCACCCCAGCAGGCCTGGAGTCCCACAATCAAAGGACAGATGTGGAGATGAAAGTCTGTTTTAGTTTGAAGTTCCCCCTTTTCATGAGGTTTGGGCGAAATGACAGCATCTGTCGGTGTGTCTTAGAGATCAACGTTCAGTAGGAACAACATTGTTCTGTGAGGAAGAGCAGCGAGTGCATAGTAGATGGACAAATAGCTGTCAGAGAGAGAGTGAGTGTAGGGAGAGGGGAAGATAAAGGGAGTCTGGGTTTTGTTGGAGGGAAGGGTTCTCTGAAAGGGCACATTATCTCCCAACGCACACACACACACACACACACACACACACACACACACACACACACACACACACACACACACACACACACACACACACACACACACACACACACCTGAGGTGTTAATTGTACTCTCCATGTAACCTCATGAATTTTAGAACAAAATCAAGTCCGTACATGAGGGCATGTCAATGAATGCCACACATGTGCATTCTTCTCATTATAATGAATGAGCTGGTTACATAATGTATGACAAAGTAAAAGCAAAAAGTGACGTAAGACTGACTCAGTGTGCATGTCAGGCCTACACAAGTCTCACCCCACAAACAGACCATCGCTGCTCCCCTTTCCATAGAATTTCACAGGCTCTCCTCTCAAACGCCTACACCAACCACTAAACTTCTGTTTCCTGATAAGAGCTCATCACGACAGAGGTTTCCTATTGTCGACTATCATCACGTAGCACTGCCGTAGATCAGAGACTTGAAAAGCAGCTTTGAGACAAATGCTCTAAATTCCTATACACTCTAGATATGCTGGTTAGGTCACTGAATAGCTCCCTCCCTCCTCTCAGTAGTCTTGAAGTGCAGAATTAGCAGTGGTGGAAAGAGTACTGAAAATATGTACTCAAATAGAAGTACTGTTACAGTACTAAAATACTTCTCAACTTCAAGTAAAACTACTGGTGTTAAAAAGTATTTAAAGTACAAAATGTTCTTCTCAAAAAGTACTCGGAGCATTAGTTACTTTTTAACTGCTGATTTTTAATGCATTATCACTAGCAGGCATTCAGTCGAAAGGGGAGATCCTTATAAAAATAATATCTACTTCCAACACAGCACATTTCTTTGATATAAAAAGTTATGAATGGATATAACTAAGGCAATTTGCTTTCTAAACAAATACACATAAAGCAGGAATTTGGGCTGGTAAATGTATACTAAAATGCGTAGAACACATATTAGTATAAACTTCTCCCAGTGCACAGCAAACAAACAATCACAATGGGACTAATGGTGTGTCAAAACTGTTAGAAAAGCATAACTTGTGCAGTTCACATTCTAAACCTTTTGTTCAGTTTCAGCAGGAGCTGATTTTCCAAGTTAACCGAGTCTATCTGGCTTTGTGTGAAGAGTTGACCAGCGCAGCTAAAAAGCTGTTCACGTGCAGCAGAGGCAGGCAGAGCTGTGTTCAGCTTGAATGAGAGCTTCTTAATGGCTGGAATGGAGTGAAGCAGCTCCGTGCTGGGTATGGCACAAGATAACCGTCAAGCTCAACTGGACTTTGTGACTTTGGGGTTGGTCTGGAGAAGAAATTGTTGTCATCAGATGACTCTCTTTGCAGCTGCTTGGTTGTTTCAAGATGATGTTTCACATATGTCAAGTCTGTAATTACAAGCAGACAACACAATTTTGGTGCTTTAGCATCAGCTAAATCACAAAAAAGGATACTGTAAAAAAAATTTGGGGACCTCATCAATAAGTAACAGCCTTTAGTCATGACTGAAGAGTTAAGTATATACACTTATATACATGTGTGCACATAGCAGCACACACAAATGGGATTATGTAAATCACCAAATTTCACCTTGAACTCCTCACACACTGTCCTGATGGCATCTTCCCCCTTCTAATCATGGATACGTATTATTCTTTCAATGGCATTTGTCCTCAACCACTTCACTAGCCAAATGGGATCGCCCAGTTTTGTTCCAAATGCCCTGGCATTTTGCAGAGGTTGCACAGGAAAGCCTCTTTTAGATGTCATTCATGCCCTCTGCCAGGGCCGCATCTGTTGATGGTAGTTGATATTCTTGACCAGAGTCCTCATCAAGGATTGAATTTGCATCAAACATATCCAACATGGTCACTCAGGTCAAGAGCATCTGGATCTGCTTCATCAGCATCCTTCTGTGCCCCAAACACATGGAAAGCTTTGATGAAGTCAGATCCACTATCAGTTGTGGTTCTTACAACCTTGCCTCTAATCTTGTACTGACAATGACTTATTGGCTACTAAAATGCATATGACAGACTTGGATTTTATTTAAATTGTAGGCCTACTCAGTAGCGAATTAATATTTTTAAAGTAGCATAGTAGATTACATAGTGTAATGCATACTTAAGAGTAAAATTACAGACTTAAAAAAATACTTATAAAAGTACAAGTGCCTAAAAAATGACTGAAGTACAGTAACGAGAGTACTTATAATTCTTTACTTCCACCTCTGCGAATAAGGGATATTTAGGCCAATTTTTGGTGTGTATCTTACTCATTGTGAAATAGGTCATGTGTGAACATGTCTTATTCTCAAGAACTACTATATTTACTATCTGGTACACGTGAAGCATGAATTATTATCATCAGTATTTTGTAGCAGAACCAAATCTGAATATTTTCTTTTATTAAAATATCTCCTTTAGTGCTCTACGCAGCCCTGGTAGAAGTGAGCGATCTCTGAGGGATTTCTAGTAATGACTTTGCTGCAGTTCTGCTAAATGGTGTTGCTGCTACATGCATTTGTATGTGATTCAAAGTCTTCACCACCTTTAAATAGTTTTAACTTGAGACATTCTGGTTTAGCCAATGAAAGTGGGCACTCTAGTGAAATAAAAGCTGCAAGTGGTTGCATAGATGAGGCAGTGAAATATAAACATCATATCAGATGCATTAAGTTACATTTCCTAAATCCAAACCACCATATTGTTATAAGTGTTAGATCTTCCTAGTTGTTACCTAAATAGATGTTTTTACTTCATGGCTGAACACTGTTGTGTCCCAGAGCTAAAATGGTCCTTTAATAAAACCCTTGTCACCCCCCCTAGTAACTGGACCTTTACATGGTACATGTTGTCACCTGCTAATGCATCTTCCTTGCTTCTTTTTCCCCCCCTTATAGAGAAGCTGATAGCATACCAGCGGGAGTTCCATGCCTTGAAAGAGCGCCTTCGTGTGGCAGAGCACAGGACGCTGCAGCGCTCGTCTGAGCTCAACAACATTCTCGAGCAGTTCAGAAAAGCTATTGCCGAGACCAACAGCAGCAAAGATGCCCTCACAAACTTCTCAGGTAGCTAACACAAGACTCACAGACTCCAACTGAACTTCTGTAGTGTTAAGTAAACATTAAAGCCTGCTTTTAGATTTCTAGACATTGCAACACAACGTTATGAAGATTTAGATGAAGGGATGAAAATGCTCAGGGGAAGTACCTTTCCAAGAGCAGGCAAAATTTCTAATGAAATGAAACAGGTTTTTCCGTGGTCATTTAACGTCTTTGTCAGTCAACCCTCAAAACCACTGGGTTTGGATTTTAGAATCCAGTTGGCTGAAACATCAATCACAAGATCGTAGCACAGCACATAATTCAAATAAACAGATTAAAAGTCTAGTCTGCAATTTTGTCTTTGAGCCTATGTTGCACACTGTCTGCCAATTTCAAAATGAAAAGTCCATCTCATTTTCACTTTCATTATCATAATGGCAGTGTCGTGAACATTATATGCCTATTTAGTTTTATTTGAATTTCAGTTATGGCTGTAATTGTGCTTTTTCTTGCATTTGTATATATAAATTTTGTTGTATCATGTAAAAGCTCAATTTAGTTATTTGTTATAGTGATATGATTTTGTCTTATCATTGGCTGCAGCGGACTAGTACAAAACCTCAAGAGCCCTGCTTAAGGGAAATACAGTATGAACTTTTATAGTATGGTATAGGTTAAAAACAAACACAAGGTCCTGCAGCCAGTGAGTATACATGAGTATGAGTTTCTACTGTGAGTGAATGAGTGTATAGTTAAATATTTTATTAAATGATTCTGTAGTTATAGTGTCACTGTGCTTTAAAAGTCAGCATTATTTTACTCCTGTCATCATTTGATGAAACTGCAATGAGGACTTGTACGAATGTCCGTGTTTCTCTGTGCCTGCTTTCAGATGAGACACAGAAACTACTGAAGGAGCTCACAAATAGGAAACCTCTCCAGGTGCCAAATATCTACCACCATCTGCCTCACCTTCTCAACAATGAGGGCAGCCTGCAACCTGCCGTGCAAGTTGGTCTCGGCCGCACAGGAGGTGAGAAGCGTACGATGCAAATTCAGTGCAACAGTAACTTCCCTGATTAACGAGGCTTTTCCTCCAGAATATGCATGCTTGTACTACACAAACACAGTAAAACCTCCAGAGACTCTCATTACACCAGACAGACAATCAAGTCCCAGCAAGTTTTCAGTTGGTGCCTTGTTCACAACAAGTACCCCCTCTGGGCTGAGCTTTGCAATTGTAGTGTATGTACATTACAATTCCCTATTTACATTACAAGTATGTATCCTACCTCTTTGATTGATCAAACAGGGATTTCCCTTTTGTTTTCAAAACTCTAATCTACTTGCTTTTCTGTTGTCCTTTCTTCTCCCTTTTATTAAAACTGAGAGATTTGCTGTAAGGAAAAGTGCTATACAAAAGAAAATTTACATTAAGAACATAAACTGAACACATTTTTACGAAGCTCACAACCTCTTTTGCTCTTTTCTATTAGCTCCTATTTTCATCGACCCCATTTTTTCGCCCCCCCCCCCCCCAAGCAACAGCAATGCAGCATGTGACCTCTGCCATATCAGGTTCTCTCTAAGACTACTAAGATTACTTACCTGGCATTGCAAGTGTGATAGTGAAGTGGAGTGAATTTGGGACGCAAGTTTAGGGCCTGAATAGCTCATATGGTGTTCCCACATTCCTAATGACAATGGCTGGGGAGAAAAACAGAGCCCCTAGACAAATTTGAAGAAAGGAAGGAGGGACATGTCAGGGAACAAGTAGGAGTTTCTGGTCCCCCCCCCCCCCGTGGCCTGTTTGATCAATGAGTACCCACAGGAAACAAAAAAATTGCAACCCTATCTATCATTGCCTTGTCTGAGTCATTGTCAGTCTGTCTGGTTTTATGACTATGTAAGTAGGTATCTGTTACCTGTATTAAGACTGTTTTAGCTTTCTCTTAGAAATCTTAGAGAGACTGCCTAGCCACTATTAATGCTGAATTGGTTGCTGCCTACTGCCTTGTTCTCACCAGCTTCCCACTCTAAAACACTATCAGCTGTTTTGGAGTGGAACGCACAACAAAGCTACTGGGAAGTGATCTCTGCAGTGGTTGGTCACAAAGACACATGACTGCCTCAGAGAAGGTTTGCCCCTCCATCGCCCCTTTTTTCTATCCTATCGGCCCTCGTTTTTCTTGGTCTACCTCTGTGTCTTTCATTTTTTACTTCGCCCCTTGTTTCTCTGCTGGTCTAAGCATATCTGACATTGGGATATTAATAGCTGTGCAAATTGGGACATCATCCCACTTTAAATTGTACGAGGATTGTGGGAAGAAACTGTTCAAACTTCTGAGACAGAAATGGTTGGAGTGGGGCCTCACTGAAGCTTCTTTCAGGCAGAAAGCAACAAAAGAGCATTATTGTAAATACAGCCGGGCTTGTTCCAAACTCACACGCCAACTTTTGCCCTTTTACACACTGTCAGTACTTTTTTTTTAATTGCCAAGCACTGACCAGCTATTAAACAAGTCACAAGCTACAGTTAAAGATCCTCTCTCCCCCAATTTCTCCCCAACTTCGAATTCCTTTTACTGCAGTCTTTGTGGCTGCTGACTCTTCTGTTGGCCTGAGGAGAGTGTTGTCAGTCATGTGTCTGCTTCATGGATGTATAAAGAGAACTGGATACTGGCATTCATTCCTATGGGAGCTTCTTAGTGGCATATTAAGCTATAAAAGTTCGACTTGCAGAAAAGAAATTACCCCGCTGAGCGGCTAACTTCCAGTTTTGCCCGCCTCGAATTTGAATGGGGATAAAATTATTTAATCTTGCAGCTCTTAAAGACTTTCCAAATGTTATTAAAATGAATGAATCAAATCAGCTGTCAGTTGACAGAAGCAATGTAAGCCTATGGGGAAAAGTCTTTTGGGGGCAGTGTGTATCACGTGTCTGATCCGGAAGTTGTAATTCCATGATTTCCAACAATGTCAGATTGTCTTCAAAACACAGCAACTTGGTCTGCTCGAATAAGATGGCAGCTGCTTCTTTTCTCCTTATTGCAAAGGGCCTCACTGCAAAGGCCTAACACATATGAAGGTTCACGCAGTCTCCCCCAGATCCCCCTGCTTCTCCGTGCAGGTGGCCCGACTAACCAGTAGCAGTCGCCATTGCAGGAACAAGCGTATGTTCCCTCACCAGTTTCCCACTCGCTGCTGCTGATGCACAGCTAATTGCTTTCGTTATAATGCAACACTGGTTTTTGCTTCTATCAACTGTCAGTAACATCAACCTCATAATTGCATATTTTGTTGCTTCTTTCTTTGCTGTTGAACCTGTAATATTTCTGAATTTAGTCTGAATGGCTGTGATCTTATCAACAAGATCTAATCTGAAACAAATTACCTTTATGCATTCATACACTACACTCACTCACAGACTGGCGTGCTGCACTGCTGTAATGCCACACTTCCAGCTGCAAGCAGAAACGCATGTCAAAGCAGCTGAGCATTGCCCGGTGTTTTACCAGCAAATGTCTGCATGTAAGATCATGATCAGAAATGATGCTCGCACGTTTGTGACATTGATATACAATGATCAGGTTAGTTGTTTTCCCATGCCTGAAATGTGGGCGTTTTGGGATGATTGTCAGACAGTGCCATCACATACATGTGTGGCCTCGGCCTATATTCACCCTACACCTCGTGTGTTTTTTTAATAGAACGTTGTGAATTTCTTAATTTAATTTGTGAAACAGTACTGTGTAGTATTAAGCTGCACACAGACAGAACCACAAGCACACAAGCTTAAGGGATTTTCATGTTTTGTTCTACAACATAAAATACGTAAGTAAATACCCCACTCTTGAATTTTGAAGCTTTTACGTGTCAGAAAAAGGTGGTTGGTAACAAGTGACTAAATAATACCACCGACGTTGTTGATGACATTGGAAGCTTAGTGGTGGTGACGTTGGAAGTGATGCGACTGTGGTGTAATTTGTTAATGGCTTAACGTTGGAAAATCATAAAAGTGTTCATTTGTGAAGATTATCTCACTGAACAAAATGTGTAAATATAAACTTTTCTTTGCCAAAGAGCAATTTTATGTATCCAAAACCTAATGGAAAAATCCCATTGGCTTTTTGTTGAGGAAACCTGGGTGATGAAAACTTCTGAGTTGGCCTACAAAAATACGTCCATACAACTAGGAGTATAACACACACACACACACACACACACACACACACACACACACACACACACACACACACACAGAAAATCAACCCAAAGTTGTGATATTCATAAATTAATCATGAAAAGGCTTCTTTTTAAAATAAATGAAATATCAAAAGCAAACATGTGTCACTGTGTAGATACAAACAAACAAACAAGGACATAAAATATGCATAAACACCCAGCTTCAAACAAAAACTAAACAAAATCCACCCTCTTGTTGAGAACAGAGCAGATGGATGGCCATATATATGCCACTGTGACCACATTTATTTATGTTTTCTTTCATTATATTTATATGTTATTATACTTAATCTGTATCTTCTTTATTTAGTTCATGATTTTCTAAATTCCAAAAGTAATATGATAAATAACATATGTGAGAGAGAGAGAGAGAGACAATAAAATAAATCTATACTATACTATATCATACTATGTTTAAGCAAACAATCAACTGACATTTTGCTGGACATTACAAACATAGCCGAACACCAGCTCTGTTCATGTGTATTGCATACCACATCACTTCTTTTAACTGGTGTGACAGAAGCAGACAGAAATGTAGACTGTTTTGCTTTTCCTGAAGGAGATGAAAGAATGGCAGAGCGAAGCGGGCAGGCTGACATGAGGAAGGGCAGTCTTGGAGTCAGTCCTGCTCATGCTGCACTTGGATGCATTATCACTCATTCACTGTCTGCAACCCTCCCTTATTCTGTCACTTGCTGTCTCTTTTCCTTTCTCCCACATTCTCCTTTCATCTTCGACCTACTTTCTTGGTGGTTGTGGGTGTCGCTATACGACACAGAGGCTCAGTGTGCTTAACACAAAGCCAAACTGGGACAGATTCTCCACGCTGCACCGATCACGCTGGATGATCGCACCCTTGCCTCAAGTCCACTCATTCTGCACCTCAAGTTTTTGTGCCTTTGTTGAGGCCCTTTGTGCCCCCACATTAACTCAGTTCGCACGCTTCCCTTTTTAAACTGAACACGCAAACACATACACACATTAGCCCTGGTCCATGTACTTGACAAAAACTACATGCATTATTGGGCGAGTTATCTGTAACTTTACATTTTATGCAAAACTACCTTCTAGAATTTGATTTTAGTAAAATGCAAGCACACCATGCATAGATAAAGAGAAAGCTAAACATAAAAAAGAGAGTACACAGGCTAATAGACAATTTCATGCTGCTGTCTTGACTTATTGCCATTAGCACGAGGAAAACACTGATTTAGTGTCAGATAACCGGCCTGATAACTTGTTCATCCTCTGCCTTCATTTGCTGTCACACCAATGTGGGCTTGCTGTACAACTCTCCACTCTCTCATTCCCTCACTCTCTCTTTCCGTCGTGAAAGTGACCCTTGTATCTAGTAAGTAAAATGAACTGGATTTATGTCTATGACAGTCTGTTTATTTTTTTTCAGTTTGGTGTACTACTCAGGGAATCTGTTGTCTGTTTAGCCACAACCACTCCAAGCCTCAGACAATAGGAGTAATAAGGAGATGACAATAGCCGCCCTCGCATCCTCTCTTTCCATGTCTTACTGTTGTCTTCATCAGCTACATCCTCAACTAAATATTATATTTGCTCCTACTTGTAACCTTTCTTAGCTCAGAGATGATTATTGGCTTGATATTTGTGATCAGTGGGGTTTACTGAAAAAATCAATTGATGACAATTAAGATGGATTGATTCATTGTGAGGTTGTGTATCAAGTAACAAAACAGCAGCTGTGTCAAAGCTTCTCAAAATGTAGGGTTTGTTTATATTTGAAAATCGGTTTGGGGTCTGTTAACGTTTTGGTTGAAACTCCCTGTCAGTTCTGCTCTCTAGTTTATTTTATCTAATTTACTGTTGTTGGCTTTGGCCTGTCTGACTTTGTTTGTTTTAGCTGGTAGGAAAAGCTCATTCATTCATTTAGCTACGCTTTGCAGATGTCTGGGTAAAGAATGATGTTGTGTAAATGCCAGCTATAATACATGTTTGCTGTCTCTGTATAAAGTCCAAACATTGTTGCATCCTGATGTAAATTCAGCAACACTTGAATTAAGTTGTAAGTTGAAATGTTGCGGGTTTTGGAATTAACATTGTGTAAGATTGTTGTTTGAAGACATGTTTCTATAATAACATGCAGCATGCTAGTGCAGATGCATTACAAACTACGTCCATCAGTCATCCTTCCCACTGCCATCTGTCAGTCTGGGCAAGAATTTCTGTTCTTATGGATATAGGCCGATGTAATCTTGTTGTCCAACAGCAAAGATGATTTGGTTTTGGATAAATAGCCACACCTGCAGCCTTAGACACTTACTCACCTAACAATTCTTTTTCTTCTTCTATTTCATCTGCTTCTCAGTTACCATGGTGATGGGAATCCCCACAGTGAAGCGGAAGGTGAAGTCTTATCTGTCAGAGACGCTGCGTTCACTAATAGACAAGCTGTCACCAGAGGAGAAACTTGACTGTGTCATTATTGTCTTCGTTGGGGAGGTGAGATCTAAGTATGAGTCATAGCATGATGTTTCTGCACAATAAATTCAAAAATTATGTGAAAGGGTCTGTGTGTGTAATGTGTCTCTTCCTTGTTTGATCTGTGCAGACTGATGTGGACTACGTTCACAGCGTGGTTGCTGGTCTGGAGAAAGAGTGAGTACACTTCTCTGCCTTCTGAAAGATGCTCAAAAAGGTGGAAATATTGTGGAAGAGTTAAAAGACAGTGTTACCCAGAGAAAACGTGTGTGTGTGTGTGTGTGTGTGTGTGTGTGTGTGTTTCACCCTGTCGACGTCACCAATTTTCTTTTTCTTTCTTTCTTCAGGTTTTCTACAGAGCTGAATTCTGGCTTGTTGGAGGTGATCTCCCCACCAGCCGCCTATTACCCCGAGCTCACCAACCTCAAAGAGACTTTTGGAGACTCCATAGAGAGAGTCAAGTAAGGAATTCACATTGGCAATGACATCTGTGTTATCAGCGTGTTCAGTGCTCTCACATTTAATTAGGAAAAAATGTGATAAAAACGTTATTTAAATCATGGAGAAACCAGCTCTGAGAGAAATGAAATGTAGCTGTGATGAGGATTGCAGAGTAGAAGGATGAGTCAGGGGGATGGTGGGAGGGAGCGAGCAAGCGAGAGCTTTTAGGTAGGCTGCCTGGGTACTTGGTATTCCACAGGCATTTCTCAAAGTCAGATCAAGGTCATCACCAGCAGCACCCTCTATCTCTTTGTCTCTGTAGTGCTCCCTCCTGTTATCCTCTTTACTTATCTTCTCTTTATACCTAGCTAACAACTGGCTTCATTAGAAATCTGTTTATGGTGCAGTTTGTGCCAACTACTTACAGTATGTATTCAGATAATAGCCTTTAGGCATAGAGGGCTGTGGGTTATGTTTGTACGTGGGTGTTTGTGAGCACAGATGCTTCTGATGGCAGTCTGAACAGTCAGTATCTTGTTCAACATGAGCCATGGTGCAAAAGTGTTAGAATTTAGACGCATGTTTTGTGTGTGTGTGCGTGCGCCAATGTGCATCCATTCAAATGAATGGTATATTACATTTCCTCACTGCTGAAGCTGCCAAAAGAGTCAATCACCTGGATGAGTTTACGCAGACGATTAACGGGCAACCCGCTCTACCTCCTGAGCCACAGCCACCCCTCGTGCGTGCGTGCGTGCGTGCCAGCCAGCCACCTCCCACACCTGCAGCCCTCGGTGCACAGCCACGAGTCCGACTGCAACGGGGGCAGATCATTCAGATCAACAATTAGCATAGCAGCAAGTGTCTAAAGTTTATAAATGATTCAAACTGAATCTTCTGCTATATCATTCAGTATACCTGCGATTTATTTATTTGCACACTTTGTGCATGTGAAGCAGTGTGTCTGACATGCTTTCCACAGGTAAAATGCTGCCTTAAGATTCAGCAAGATGGATTCACTATTCATTGGTGTATAAGTTTGTGTGTTGATGGATTTCTGCTTTGTTTAGATGGCGAACCAAGCAGAATCTGGACTATTCCTTCCTCATGATGTACGCTGTGAACAAAGGAGTTTATTATGTCCAGGTATGTCCTTGAAAGAATAAATAAATATATAAATGTTCCCATAGCAACTTGTTGGAGTGCATTTGAAGAAGGGCTCTGCAGACAGTTACTCACAGGTATGGGCGTGAAAGCCTGTTACTAGACGAACCCTGGTTTGCTGGAGCTTGTCATACCAAATTAAAACTTGCGAGTACTTTAAGCAAATGTGTGTTGTTGCAGTCGTTCATCAGAGCCAGTGTTGTTTTTGTTTTGTTTTTCAGACCATAGCCAGTTTCACTTATTCTTAGCCTAATCCTCTTTCACTTCTACAGCTCTTATCTGTCTTCTTGGCTAAACTAGGCATCCAATTTGGGAATGATTATATAAATGTTTACTCTCAGCAGATTTAAAGCGCTAACACCAGCCATGCGCAGTTTAGTTTCACTGCTTTGTTAATCTCTTATTTTTCTGTCTTATGCATGGGGTGTCTCATTTTCCATTCTCTGCTCTCACCTGCAGGGAAAGAGGTATTGCCTGTCTGACATATAATGCTACTCTAGTTCCGTGTAGCAACTCAGAAGTGTTTCTTCTTAGCTAAGTTCATAGTGTTGTCTTTGTGTGAACATAGAGGAGTATCCCCCAGCCCTACCCCGACCCCCGGCTTCTCATCCTCTCGTCCAACAATAAACCCCAGCTCTTAAAGTTGTTTCTTCTGTCTTACATTTTGTTCTTTCTGTGCCTCTGTTCCTTCAGCTGGAGGATGACATTGTGGCCAAGCCCAACTACTTCGCCACTATGAAGAACTTTGCCCTGCAGCTCTCGTCAGAGGATTGGATGATCCTGGAGTTCTCTCAGCTGGGCTTCATTGGTACGATCCATTAAGCATGTGATCAATACTCGGCACCCACCTGTCAAAAGAAGCAAGATCTGCTTAGTCAGCTAATAGCAAAGCTACGTGATGGTTTCTGGCCTAATGGTGGCTATTAACTCATTCTCTTAACTCACTTGGCAAGACATTCTCATACTGTAAGACTTGTAGGGTGTATGGTAAACAGTCTAAAGCACCGTGGAAGGATCCGGAGCAGACAGTTGAGAAAAGACAGATATTTTATTGATCGCTGTAGAAATTGGGTCATTGTAAAGTAATATGATTTTGACAAGGAAAAGCAAATCTAAATGCAGCATGTCACTACAATATGTAAATAAAGAGTGTGCGTATTTTTAGTCCAAGTGAAACTGTTACAGTGTTTCTTGATTGTTTTTTTGTTCAGTTAATGGTTAAATCATCTTGTTGCAAATAATTGGTTGTTAATGATGCTTAATGCTTCTGTGTGGGTTCAATGAACATTTATAAGCCCCCGTCCTCCCATTCTCTCTTTCCCTACAGGAAAAATGTTCCAGGCTCCAGACCTGAACCTCATTGTTGAGTTCATCTTCATGTTCTACAAGGAGAAGCCCATCGACTGGCTGCTGGACCACATTCTCTGGGTCAAAGTCTGTAATCCTGAGAAAGATGCGGTAAGCACTGTTTTTTTTTTTTACTGTATAGATATAGAGTGTCTTTGGAAGGGGAATGGGTGTAATCATTCTTCCCCTTTCTTCCCTTTCTTTTTTTTTTAAAGAAACACTGCGAGCGGCAGAAGTCCAGCCTACGTGTGCGGTTTAGACCCTCCTTGTTTCAACATGTGGGACTCCATTCTTCTCTTGCTGGAAAGATTCAAAAGCTCACAGTGAGTCCCACACTCTCACATTCGGTTATTTAACAGTAGAGGCTACTTCCTGTGTAGAAATGTGTGCTTCCCCTCTGTCGCTGTAGGACAAGGACTTCCTGAAGCCACTGCTCCACAAGATGCATGTAAACCCCCCAGCTGAGGTTTCCACTTCAGTGAAGGTATGATGCCGGGGTTCCCATGAAATATATCATCTCAGGATCTTTACTTTGCAGTTATCTATTGTCTAGTTTATACGAATAACAATAAAAACAATGATTTAATGCAATATCCCACCAACACACCAACAACTACAAAACATGTGTACTGTGTCACACAGGTGTATCAGGGTCACACACTAGAGAAGACGTACCTAGGAGAGGACTTCTTCTGGGCCATCACGCCTACTGCAGGAGACTACATCCTTTTCAAATTTGACAGACCTGTTAGCATAGAGAGGTACGTATGAAAGGCTTTGACTGTTTGTAATGTGTTTGTGTGCACATCTTCTTATTGTTTGAATTCCGATAATAAATTGAGCATGCGAAGCACAGCCCAGCATATATGTCAGGGCTCCAGGGTGCTACCAAAAATCTGTCAAGTGTGATTGAACACTTTCACATGTCATAGTGCGGCCAATGCATGGCTGGGAACAGTGCTTTTGCTGTCGGAGTTATGAAATGAAACGTTAGAAAGGCACAATGTCTTCAAGAAACACGTCCTGTGCTGAAGCATTGCAGAGTCAGAAATGATAATAAAATGTAACAATATAAAAAAAGCCAAAGAAGAGCCACATTCTACTAAATTGAAGTCTATTAAAAACATTAATCTGTACATTTTATTCCTGTTTACAATTATTTACATAATAGGTTAAGAAATTACCATAGTGCATAGAAACTGACAACAAAGGTAATGCTTAAAATGTATAATTGGATGCAGCAAAATTATGTGTTGGTGAAAAAGTTAGGTACAGTGCCACCAATGTAAAAAGTTAGCCTGGAGCCCGTTTGTTGTCTTTATGGCCATAACATTTGCACATACAGGCTTTCCCCCTACTTCCTTTTAGCATGTGTTCTGTGTGTATATGCGCTGTGTGTGAGCGTGCATGTGCTGTATGTCTCCGGGGATCAGGGGTAGCTAATTAGAGTGCTCTAAAATAAGCATTCTCAGGCCAGGCTCCTACTCTCTCTGGAGCAGAGGTAGAGAGGGAGCAAGACGGTGAATATAAAGAGAGCTGATAGCGAGACTGATGGCTTGAATCAGAGCAGACCTGAAAAGGGTGTTTGGTCATGTGTCATATTTCTTCTTTGAATCTTGAACCCCCCAAAAAACAAACCGTGAAGCTCATATTCCACGCTGTGCCCATGATTTGTGAATTAAAATCACCCTCCAGTTGTTCTAAAATCCACTGAGATTCCTCAGGTTTTTCTGGCTAGAAAGGCAGAAATCCTGGAATTTTTAATGTTTAAAAGCTGTAACTATGACCTGAAAATGATTTCTAAGAAGCATAAGACATTTTGATCAACTTTATCCCACTGACAGTTAAGACCTGATGACACAAAGGGTGTACATACTTTTACATTCCCATTTTTTTCTAAATTCATGGACATAACTTGCCTAACTAACCTAATATCCACAAGTGACTTGATGGACTGTGTATCTGTGTCTCAGCTGCCCTGGGGGAAAAGTGCAAGAGTGCTTATGGGATGGATGTAAATATTAAAATGAATGCTTGATTGGGTTTGCAGGTTCCTGTTTCGCAGCGGTAACCAGGAGCACCCAGGAGACAAAATCGAGAACACCACGGTGGAAATATTGCCTGTCTCGGTAGAGTAACACCCTGCCGCACACACTCGCACACAGTCTTTCACCCTTTTGTGCAATCGCTTTTGATTAAATTAAACTGAGTGGTTGCACTTAGGGTCGTAGCATATTGATTATTGACAGGAATGTGAGCATGACAGAATAATTTGATCTGGCAGAGGCAATTCATTCTGACGTTGTTATTCACTCTTCCAGTGTACTGTCAACATTTTCAGCTTTCACTGTGTTCATATGTCAGGAACCTGGACTGCAGACCAAAGAGAAGTACAAGCGTACTGAAGACCGGTTTTACAGGATCGGTAAGTGCATTTGACAGTTGCCTAGTGCTATATGTGTGAGAATGCATATGAACACACTGAAACATTGTGATCAGATTACACGCTCACACTTTCACCTAAAGTGAAAGTCAGTGCCAAAGTATTTGAAATGTATTTTTTCTTTTTTTTCACTTCCAATTTTCATCTGAAGTTGTTTGCTTTTCCTGCAGCCATTTTCTCCTCTTTATTCTATTTTTTCAACATTTTTTTTCTAAAAAGTTTTTTGTTATTATGTAAAAAATAAAAATAAAAACACAGACGAAGGCCATGTTCTGAAATGATGGTTGAATAAAGTTTGTATTCTTCCAGGGAGTCAGTTCATGTTGCCAAGTTACGTTTCCGATGTGTCTTTTTCTCACTTGAGCACTGGTATATTAAACAAATATGACATATAATACATCATGTGTGCTTTTGTGTGTGTTTGTGTCCGATTAAACACAAAGGTCAGTTTGAGAAGGGTGTGGCAGAAGGAGCTGTAGATCCTTCCTTCAATCCTGTCCTGGCACTTCGGCTTTCAGTCCTCAAAGACTCTGCTGTGTGGGCGATCCTCAGTGAAGTAAGCCAATCACACACCCCACACCTGTAAATCTCCTGTCCAATCACATGATTAAATATAGCTGCAAGAGGCAATGATCGGGATCCAAGCAAGTGGTTAAAAATGCAACATTTGACCTATTCAGAGGAGAAGAACAGATGCAGATGACTTTTCAAATGTGATCTCTGCTCTCCTCCTGCAGATACATATAAAGAGGATAGCTGGCTGACTCTTCTGGAGTGGGCACATGAATCGTGGCCCTGGGGGGACCAAAATCTCCTAGACTGCTTACGCAGGGTCTTTGGCGCACCTAACAACCAGCAGTGAAGATATTAGAGCCCACTAGATTTGCTCGTCTGAGTTTGTCTGAGGAACGCTGCCTCTGTGTCCCTGCTCTTCCTAATGTACTTTATTTAGCTTCTCATCAATCGATTTCTCTCTTTTCTTTTTGCATCTCTCCCTCACTCTTGTGCTCTTAATTTATTCGTGAGAATGTGAATACTACTGTCTAAAGAACAACAGTGGAGGGCGTGAAGACATCTGTTCCCAGCTCTGGCTATCAAAGTGACTGTGTTGCTCAGCAGCTTTGAACACAATCAGAAAACACTTGGACGAATGAGGACAAATCATCACACATGGGGAGAACCAGGCCCCTGGCCACCGGTGCAGATGCTGCCAAATCCTTCAGTTACTCATTGCTGCCACCTTTGGGTACGCTTGGGCATTGCACTGTGCATAGTGCCTCAGCACAGCCTGTGATGACCGAGAATGTTTTCATCACAATTGGCTACTTGCTCTTGACAGAGATGATGGAGCTCTAGATCAACACCAGCCCAAACAAAAATGTTTCCTTCACTCCCAGAGTATTGTCAGCCACACTTAAATACTCCGCTAGTCCTGAAACACAAACTCAGGATGAGCTTGTGGTTTCCAAAATCCTGCCTTTAGCCAGTCAGTATTAACGTTGACTTGTGGCCAGGTTCTGTGGTAACATCCCCAATCCATCAAGAACACAAGTACCATGACACCATATCTAGCTCACCTCCTGTCTGACGGGCTGTGTAGGACCTCAGTGTCCATTTATAGGAAACTAATCAGATTGCCTTGGCATCATCTTCCCCGAAGGAATATATTGATATATTATTATTATAGCTTTGACGATCTATGAAGGTGACTTAATTTATTTGAAATAAATCTTTAATTTGTACAAGAGGCAAAATATATTTTTATTCTATTAAGAGATGTTTATGGTATTTCAGAGTCTGTGTTATTTGTGTGTTGATGTGTTTGATTGTTTCCAAATTGTACATTTTATTGTTGGCATTGCAGCTACTTGCGAATTTGCTTTGTTTACTGTTGCAAGTAGCTCGGTTCAGTTTGCGCCAGTTTCTTTTCACTTGAAGGGAAGCACTACAACTAAAATGATTAATTTTCACTGTTTTAAACTGAGTGGTAGGAGAGGGATGAATAGATTCTGTTGAAGTAGATGGGGGTCAAAATTGCAAAATTGTGCCTTATGTCCAGGTCCATTGAAATGATCTCAGCAACATTATATCGATCTGTTCCCCCACGCTTTTACCTACAATTTGATTGCTGGATATACTAATATTTATAAAATAACACACACAGACCACTTAGTGATTGGATGTTAAGAATAATTTCTGTGTTATGTTGAGTGAAAGTGATTTTTAAAAAGAGGGTGGGTTTTGTACCTGATTACCATGTGAACCAGTCTGATTTGCACTGCTTTTTCACTATTCTTTTGTTGCCATCACACCCTTCACCCTCGTACTTAAATTTTCCATCTTCCCACAGTAGATGCTCCTTTCACGTAACAATGCATTTTGTCCAATGAAGTATCTTTTTTTCGATTGGACAGAATATTATGACTACTTATCGCTGCAGAAAGCGCCTCTTGTTGTGTGATTTGGCTGAGGTTGTGTAGTACTTTCACTGATTTTTATATATATATATATATATATATATATATAATGTTCAATATTTCTTTCCCCCTCTCTCTCTCTTCTGCCTCACTTGATAGTTTGTTGAAATTCCCTTGACATGTTTTGTATTTGTGTGTGGGGCCAATGGTTTTTGATTGGAAGCTATTTTTACATTGTAAGGGTTTATTTAAGGGGGTAGTGAAGTGCCTTTTGGTGGACTTGATGAGAACGGAGCAATCTTTGCTTGTTCACATGCATGATCATTTCTTTGTAATTTATAAATTATGTTTTTGTTTTTTTGGTCAGAGCAGGCTCCTCCACCCCCTGATCAAACCATCCATGATAGTTTTACTCAACAAAACTGAAGTAGCTTGATCGTTAATTGGGAGAAGAAGAGAGCAAGACATATAAACAGTGGAATATGTTTTGAAAGACACTTGTCCTACATCTACATACAAACAGAAACTGAATGCATGGAAATGGGCGGTCGTGTGATCCTTGCGATCCCTCTAACTGTGGAACGTGGACAGGAGAAAAAAAACTTCTCTTGCTTGACAACCCCATACACCCATCAGTTCATGTGCCTTCATCATGTACATGTGTATGTTTGCCTCTGATGTTTTTTGGCATCATTTTTCATGGACATATTTGAAATAAATGATCAAATTTAGAAGTCATCGATATTTTGTTTTTGTTATTTCGTTCTACTTGCATTACTCATGCCATCTCCATCATCAGGTTTGATTTCAGAACAACTTGTGGAGTAACTGGGTGAAAGCAAAGGAAATCCACTGCAACCATGACCAGAAAATTTAACTTCTCACAAATTGATTATTATCTGGCTACAAGTAAAAACGTACATTTAAAAACTACAAGCCTGCCCAGCATGCACTTCTCTTTGCGCCAGGTACTTCCTTTTTCCCATCATGCCTTTTTAGAAACATGGCGGCTGAAACCTTTCACAATAACATTTATATCACTACTGTGAACTAGTTGCTCTTGCGAGTTTATCAATAAGAGAGTATTGGTGTTAAAGTGGATTCTGCACAATGCCGAAATATTACGAGGATAAAGAGGAAGATAACAGAGCCTGCGCCGGTATCAGAGAGGACTTCAAGGCGTGTCTCCTTCAGCACGACTGCGTGGTAAAGGTTAGTAAACGTCCTCTGGTCATAGCTCACATCTGAACTACAGCTCTGAAACTAGGTTAAAACTAACTTACCCAAGTCGAACCACACGTGGAAAATCTATCCATCTGTAACTTATCCCCTGACATAAAGTGGGCCTTAGCCCTGACCTCAACCGCAAAGGACAGCGCGAGTGGAACCAGTGCAGAGTGAAAAATAAAGACACAAGACTTGTCATTCGGCTTGCAGTCAAGAAGTCACAAATTCTATTGTAAAAACGTATTATTTAAACCTGAGCGTTGATCGAAACGATGGGAGACGCTGTTCAATTTGGCGTCAGTGTAATTCTTAGACGTTATTATGAACACTGGAATTTGAATAACGTTAGGTGCTTCGTTTGCAAGCAAACTAGATGATAAGGGTAAGTCACGTTATAACAGCTAAAGTTAACTGCTCTCCCACCGAAATATACTGTTGAGGGCGGTGTTAACATTAAAAATGTCAAACTGTTCGTGGTGGATCAAATGTATGCAATTTTTCCCCCACTGGTCAACAAATGAATTTTTTCATGAAGGAGAGATGACAACGTTAGTGGACCGTTAGGAGACGTTGACTTAACGTTACAGATTTTACTGTCAATTTAGGTTTGTTATACTGACTGCCCATTTGGTCTACTTACTTTTTTCACTTTTACCATTAAACACACGAGAAAAGATAGAATGTTCAATTGTAAATGTTTGTCGGATTCAGTATATACAGGTGCTGGTCATATAATTAGAATATCATCAAAAAGTTGATTTATTTCAGTAATTCCATTCAAAAAGTGAAACTTGTATAATGTATACATTCATTCCACACAGACTGATATATTTCAAGTGTTCATTCCTTTTAATTTTGATGATTATAACTGACAACTAATGAAAACCCCAAAATCAGTATCTCAGAAAATTTGAATATTCTGAAAAGGTTCAATATTGAAGACACCTGGTGCCACACTCTAATGAGCTAATTAACTCAAAACACCTGCAAAGGCCTTTAAATGGTCCCTCAGTCTAGTTCTGTAGGCTACACAATCATGGGGGAGACTGCTGACTTGACAGCTGTCCAAAAGACGACCATTGACACCTTGCACAAGGAGGGCAAGACACAAAAGGTCATTGCTAAAGAGGCTGGCTGTTCACAGAGCTCTGTGTCCAAGCACATTAATAGAGAGGCGAAGGGAAGGAAAAGATGTGGTAGAAAAAAGTGTAC
>NC_060156.1:17709656-17721516 GCF_021292245.1 Micropterus dolomieu | reverse complement strand
TAGTAAAAGTTCAAAAGAATCTTAGTGTTTTGAGTGAACTCTCGAAGCCTACGTAAAAAGAAGAGGCGCTGTCTCGCTTTCTTAGCAATTTTAGTCGTGTTAGAGCTCCAGTTCAAATCATGCGAAAGGGTCACACCTAAAAATTCACATTTCTCAGTAATCTGCACATTGGAGTCATGGATAGTAATAGGCACATGATTCCTATTGTGACAAAAATCAATAACAAGTTCACATGTTTTCCAAGTGTTCAAAAGCAAGTTATTTTCCTTGCTCCATTGAACAACATTCTCCACCTCCTCGCGATAATGAGATTCATCGTTTGAACTAATCAGCCCAATGATAGTTGTGTCATCGGCATATTTGATTATCACATTATTAGCACTGGATGCTTCAAGGTCATGAGTATACAATGCGAACAATAGGGGGCTCAAGATACACCCCTGCGGTGAACCAATGCTAACATATAACTCATCTGAAATACAACCATTAATTTTGACCCTTTCTGGTCGACAAGTGAGGAAATTAAAAATCCATTTACAAATGGCATCATCGAGTCCAAGATATTTCAATTTATGAGAGAGCTTTATTGGGACCATTGAATTAAAAGCCGAACTGTAGTCTATAAATAGCATTCTAGCATATGATTTATGTACATCTAGATGCTTGTAGACAGTGGCTGGTGCTGAAATAGATCTCAGTCATGACAGCTACAGTTACTCACACAATCAATTTCTCTTAAGTGATTGTGCCTCCAAAATAAAAGCGTGAGAATTTTTTGTGCCACAATGCTATATGACAAGTTTATTGAGAGCTTTTACTTTGAAGAGTTCTGAACGAAATTCAAAAGAGACTCTGGCTTGCTTTACACACCTCTGAAAAAGCCGTCAGTAAACGTGTGATTGGTTGATTTTTGGCAAATCTGATTCATATATTTTTCTGTTGAGTGAGACAAGCCTCTTCATGCGCAATACTGTATATTTACACAGTATTAGTGAGCAGATATTTTGTTTAATATTATAATATGTTGGATGTTAGGTATTGTTTTCTTTTTCAGAAAATCAAGCCAAAACAACAGGATATTTCCAATTTCTTTTGGTATTAAAATGCAATAGTCTAATCTTGATATGTACTCATGCAACTCAAAACTTTCCACTAAAGCTAACTGAGCTCATGTGGCTTGAGGAACAACAACTCATTGTTGGGTAGTTTCATGAACAGCACCCTTACATGTCACATGATGCCAGTAAATTCCAGTAAAAGCCTGGCAACACTCCTGACTTTTGAGCAAACACATTGATGTTGGTCTAAAAACAAAAAAAACCCACAATATACACCAGCAAATTGTGTCAGTCATGTCAGCATCATAATATAACCACACTGTATAGAGCATATCAGTGCTGCACCCACCTCGAGTTTATTGCAGGCTTGCAGAACCCGCAGGCTGTTCTTACACACGTTCTCCACTGTGGTGTTTCCATGCACGCAGGTGATACCCAGGATCTGCACATTGGGGGCGGCCAGCGCCAACATGATGGCCTGAGCATCATCAGTTCCACAGTCTACATCCACCAGCAGCTTCTTACTCATCGTGGATCCTAAGGAGCAAAGACTGTAGTCCGCTAAGCCCATCTACACGAAAAAATGAATACGATCTCGGTCCACACCACTGTTTCAGCTGTGTATCAGAGTTGATCTCCATCTATACTAAAATTACATCTAGTGGCTGTTCACGTACACTGGGCATGCGTGTGCCGGTGTAAACACAAAGCAGATGGTCTATTCCATAGTTACAGAAGATTTGGCAAAAGAATAAGGTACTACAGATGAAGAAGTACACCAGATTGGGTGAACTTGCGGAGAAAAAAGCGGCTGTGGCGGCAGAAAACAGTTTGGAAGTCGTCGCAAAGTAAACGGCAACATACACAGTACAGGTGTAGGCTATAAGTGTCATTTGGACTAGGGTGACCAGATGTTCCCGTTTTCCGGGGACAGGCCACCAAAACCAGGGACTGTCCCCGGAAATGTCTCCGTTTTTAACTGTGTGTTAATCATAGACTGTATAAGGTGTTGACAGACCTGAAATCAGATTTTACGTGGCCAGAAAGACTGGACAGCAGAGCATACAGGTGTCATGCTGAAAAGTGATCATGAGCGCGTGCAGCATGTTAAAGCTGTATCGCCCAGTCTCTTTACATCTACAGCTGCTTTTATCTGGATCAAACAGACATAACATGCAAATAAACATCACTTTATGTTCGTGGTAATAGCAAAGATATGTCTTTGTGTTGTTTTAATGTTTCTTTGAACGGACTAATCACAATTGAGGCCAAATAAGTTTTTGTAGTTTTATAGCATAAGCAGGCATGATATTTATGTGACTATTGGCAATAATAGAAGCCTGTTGTTGCTGATGGATTATGTGTTTGATAGGCGTATGTCTAATATCCTTGTTTATATTTGGAAAACGGAATGTAGCCTATAATAAACATGACTTACTACTGAGTTATATATAAAATAAAGACATGATCTCTTTTGCAATTATCCTTATGACTCTACATTATAACTTGCTGTGTACCAACCAATCCAGTCCTTTTTAGCTGTTGAAATAATCTGGATCTGGACCTGGTCTGATGTGGTCTACACATGAAAAAAGCATTGAAATTGCCCTTTATAGTATTTTCACAAATTGAATAAAAGTTTCCCAAATCTGAAACTGTGTTTAAAAGAAACTTTAGCCTCTCTGGGACAATCTAGTCCAGTTTTGAGAGCTCTAGGTATAGTGGTTTTGGATCTGGACCTGGTCTAATGTGGCCTGCATGTAGAGAAAAAGCAGTGAAATCGCCCTTTTTTCATTTTCACAAATAAAATAAATTTTTTTTTCAAATCTAAAAAAGTCTTTCAGACAGCGTTAAGGCTTTGCCTAAAATGCACATCTTTCATAACAGTAAGAGGTGCAAAAAACGGAGCATCGGTCGCTCAGTAACGTAAGTTAACTTAAGTTAAATGTTAAAACGTAGCACCAAAAACGCAGTAGTGTGGATTGGGCACAACACATTTTGATCTCACTTTACTACTCCTCTAGTAAATCAGTAATCTGAAGATAACATTTCCATTACATCACGGTCACAGAAAGTTGTGTGGAGGTTTGTTGGTTGTTTAATTCAGTCAACTTAGAAGGAAAAAAGCATTTTTCACCAGGCAACACTTACCTGTAGCTAAGTGTGAAAAAGATATAACGTTAATCCAGAATTTGCCGGCTGGTGCTCTTCCTCTCACAGACTGGAACCAACGAGTGTCAACTGCAAAGAACCTTTGAGCAGCAAGAAGGATGTCAGAAACTGAAGGGAAAAACTGACTGAGTGGGAGGAGTTACACTACAGGAAGCAACAGTTCATTTGCCGCTTCTTCTTCTTTGGGTTTTTACGGCAGCTGGCATCCATTGAGTTGCATTACAGCCACCTTCAGGCTTTATTTACCCTTTGCTTTCATTCATACTAAATCCGCCTAGCTAATCCAGTCGCCCTCAGAAAACCAAATATCCATTTCCTACCCTCCACACTCTCTCCATACTGCTATAAACTTTTTACTACCCGTCCTATTTTTTGTAACTGTATTATCATTTCTTGTCTTTCCTGAGTAAATTTCCTGCATGTTGTAAGAATATGTTCTACTGTTTCAGCCTCCTGACATTGTTCACACATTCCTGTAGGATGTTTTCCTGTAATTAAAAGGGTGCTGTTAAGATCGCTATGCCAAATTCTCAGCCTGCTTATTATCACCTGCTCTTTCCTCTTTGCTCCCCTACTTCTTGATATACCTACTTTGCTTTGGATTTCGTGTAAATGTCTCCCTTTTATTGCATTATCCCAGCTAATTGTGCATGTTTTCATGCTTATAAGAGCTGACACAGAGTCACTACATATTAATATTTCCTTATCATTAATTTGTTCTGTCCATTCTAACGCCATCAATATGGCAAACAGTTCAACTGCAAACACACTCAAACAATCAGATGTTCTTTTGCTAAGTTCCACCTGATACCTAGGAACAACAACCTCCTGTTGCATCTGTTTGCATGTCCTTTGACCCATCTGTGAAAATCTGAATACTTTCCTTATACTTACATTCTCTATAGCTATAATATACACTAGCTAAATCAGCATTCTTATTATTGCGTTTAATCTTAAGTAGTTCCAAATCTACACATGGTATTTCTAATTCCCAGGCAGGTCTGATAGGCCACACCACATTTGCGCCAAACTCTTTATCATATACCCCTGTATCCTTTGCCATTTGCTCCACTTTCCACCCAAAACTTGTTTTTTGTGTTGTCTCCTTCTCCCAGCACATCTGCAGCACCCTTTTTGCTGGATGGCTATCTCCATGCCCTCTTAAATTGACCCAATAATTAGCCCCCAGCTGCATCCTCCCCAACCACAATGGCATTTCACCTGCTTCAACTTGGAGAGCACATACTGGGGAGATTCCTACGCACACTCTTAAAACCAGAGCTTGTATAACATCCAGGTCTGCTAACACAGATTTGGCTGCCGAACCATATACAATACTTCCTTTTCCACGTCGAAAAATACTGCAACCACTGTCTCTTTATTTACTTGAGCTTTCCTTATTTCATCTTCTAGCCCCAGCACTGGATCTATAGTACTCCTTCCCTTCCTGAAACCGCTTTGGTATCAAGCCACTATTTCTCTTTCCTCCAAGAAGTATGTTAACCTCTCATTCACCATACGTTCCATTAACTTACAGATATGAGACATCAAGGCTTCATCTGCCTCTCAAAAGAAACACAACTTATCAATTGTGGAAATAAACACATATCCTGTCGAGACATCGCTCTCTCAGGCAGCGTTGCAAAACCCATTAAAAGTATAATTACAAAGAAGTATATTTACAGTGTCTATCAAAGGTTACAGTCGTGAATAAATTTTCTTACTGAAGTACAGTATTTTTTGCAAAATGTGCTTAAAGTATCGAAAGAACTTATTATGCAGAATGATGCCTGTCCAGATGTGGAAAGTAAGTACTTTCACTAAGTTCTGTACTTAAGTACAATTTTGAGTATTTACTTGAGTATTTCCATTTTCTGCTATTTTATGCTTTTAATCCACAATAATTCAGAAGCAAATATCTATATATCCAGTATCCACTGCATTTATTTTATAACTTTAGTAACTACATTCAGATTAAGAATACAAAATATAATCAATCAATAAATAATGATATTATCATATCGAAGACTTTATTGATCCACAGGGGTGAATTCACAAGCTTCCCAGCATTATTAAAAGTGATCATAAACCAAAAATATTACATTATTCTAAAATGGACTGTTCTGCAAAGTAAGACTAAACAAAGTAGTATTTCTACAGTTTGGTACTACTATTTTTACTTGAATAAAATATTTGAGCACTTCTTTCATCACTGCGTCTTTCACCGTTTTATATTTATATTATATTTATATGATATTATTACTACGGATGCATTAATGTGTATGCATCATTTTAATGTTACAGTTAATCTATAAAGATAAGCATAAATTAACCTTATTGTGTTTGGGATGTTATTTCCTTTCTTTCTATAAATTAATTAAGTTAGTGACTACAGCTGTCAGATAAATGTAGTGGAGTTAACAGTACAACGTTTCCCTCTGAAATGAGGTGAAGTTTAAAGCAATACCGAAATAAACTGTGCTACAGTAGGCCTACTCGAGTAGATGTCCTTTCCACCACTATGTCTTAAGTGTTTTTGCCACAAAAAATAGATAGTGTACGACTAAAAGAATATGACTCTGCATTCAAGAGCATTAAACTGCCTTTAGGAGTTCTTTGATCTATAAAACGTCAACACAAGCACAGAAACACGACAAGCTAACATGATAACTATCAGAAACAAATATGAATATGTAATAAAGCTCTTCAGTTTTAAGGTTCCTTGTTTGAAGGTGCGCAAGTTACCTCACCTCCGCACAGAGTTGCTGAAAATGTGAGATGTCTTCTTCACAACAACACACCGGATAAATCCCGCCATGGATACAGAAGGAGACCGGAGATCGTCATAGGAGCGCGCTCTCACTCCGCAGTCATTTCTACGCACCACAAACTGCATCGAAACGTGTCGCCTTAAATTGAGCTAACGCGTAAGGGCCGAGCGCCATGTGCGCATGCGTAAGAGTGAAATCCTCACATTTCCAGAGTGGATTAAAGGGTCGAGGTGACTCTTCTTCTGCTACACTAAACAATCTATGGCAATGACGTCATTGTTGGGAACACCCTTAAAGGGAAACACGTGTTCGCTCTGGTTTTGGTGCGACTCTTGAACCGGAATATATTTGATTTTTTAAAAATTTGATTAAATTCAGTGGCCCACTTAGAAGTTTATTTTGTTGTCTACTTTTTTGTTTAAATAATTGTCACGGAGTATTTTTTCTCATTTATTCCTTTGCATTTTATGTTTACAATTTACAGAAACACTTCACTTGTAGATGTGTTGTTGGTCATGGTTGCTTTTAAATATTTATACATCTAGTATGTAAATAATCATCTATCTAGTCTTCTATGTGTACTTATCTTTGTTCAGCTTTGTTCTACTTGTTTTTAGCTGCATCTTTATTTCTGTGTATTATTGACAGCAACTTAAAACGGGAGTCAAATTCTTTGTATGTGTACAAACTGGCCAATACAGCTGATTCTATAATTTTCGATGCACTATTGTATTTCAAAATAAAGTTAAGAAAACATAACCTCACCAAACAACCAAACAAAAACTACTGAACAGTCACCAAACTAGACAGTCCATTGGAAGCATGGCCGGATTAATCTATTTAGGGGTCCCAGGGCAAGAAGAAGTCACAATCACTTTCTACTACCACCACCATCTCCTCTTTGTACACTGTGTTTGCATACTAACACTTAAAGTAAAATGAAATAAACCAATTTGAATTCATAGGGTTAAAAATTGTTTTTGATACAGGACCCCTCTATGAGTCTTAATTGCACTGCACACTCATGCTAAACCCACACAGATGACTGAAACTGGAGTTTTTCATGTCACAGTAGTAGAAACACAGGTGTAAATATTCAAATTAATGATGGGTGTCACACTGTCATGACTAACTGGGACACTTGAACATAACAGAGCCATCGTTAATGTTATATGTAACACTTGTGCTTTGCCTGTTAAGACAAGTCAAAATGTCTGCTGAAAAAAAAAAGTCAATTACTCTTGTTCTCAGGACTGTGTGAGTGTGAACAGACTGTAACTGATTGACATTTCGTGGACTCTCCTGATAGCTTTGAAGCCTCTGTTACACCTTTATCATTCTGATTAGTACACATTCCTCACATAATTTCCCGGATATCATAGCTGTGGATGAGCATTTAGGCAACAGAAATGATTATGCATAGAGTAGTCAGTTAAATTTCATTTTCTCATTCTAATTACTCATGAACATATTTGTAGTCATCCAAATATCCACAAACCATACACACATTGTGCCTGGAGCAGTTGCATACTTTGTTTATTAAGTAATGAGCCTTGATCGGGAGCTTGTTTTTAGAGTGAAGAAAAATAAATGGACATAATAAAATTGAAGATGCTTCTCTCTGAGGCAATTTGTGTGAGACAGAGTTAAAAGGGTGAAATATTTGCTGCTAAATTCACAAACAAATTTAGTTTACGGACACACTCATTTGGCATTGACAAGCCTTTATTCATTATCCAGTTTCACGTCATACCTGTGTGGGGGTGCAGGCATCTCCCAAAACTCCCCTGTCTAACCTGTGCGCATGTACAACTGATGAGAACAAGGTCATAACTTACTCAATAACAATGGATAAAACTATAACAACATTTGGCAAAAACAGACATATCAACATAAATACCTGTAAGCAAAATAATTTTCAAAATAAAATCAACTGTCTCTGTATGTTTTGTACATTAAGGTACATTGGAGCCTGGAGCTGGTAAACTGAAGACAGAAGAGGTGCTGTTGAAGGTCGTTAGAATAATGCAATATGCATTATTTCACTTCAGTCTAAAACCATCTGTCAAGTGCTCATGTGTACTTTTAATTCATTATTAACTAGTATAAAGCAGTAGGAGTTTTTTAAATCTTCATGCAGGTTAAATTAAGTTTTCATCCATATTGGATCACAAAGTTGTGCATAATTCAGAATGCTGTCAAACCGAGAACACACACTTTTAATAAATAAAAACCAAAAGTTTGAAGGACTGTCGAACCAATATAATGCTGCGTATAAACAGCAGAAATGTCCTAAATATCTGTAGATATGTTAGAAGTATAGAATAATGTGATGCACTGCTTCTAAAGCCCACAATTTGTGAACCGGTTCCCCATTAACGCTTCCAGTGTAGCATCAGAAGCACCTCAGAAATCACATTAGACAAAATCACTGCAACACAAATGCAAGATATGCACTTCTTAAAGATCTGTGCTTGTTGTATAGAGAGATACTGTGTTGAATATTTATGTGACTGAAGAAGATGTAAAGGAGAGACAATGGGAGGGAGACAAGAAAAGTGCTGTGACTTCAACAGATGTCCTTTTGCAGTGCAGTTTAGGTCCAGAGAAATATCTTAACAGGCAAAGACATTTGTTTTTACAAACATGATCGAAGTCTAATTAAAGCTACACTAGGCAACCTCACGTGTAGGCAGCTCCAAATGGCAGCAAGATATACAGTAAGTTTCTTAAAAATCTATTTGCAAGACATCTTTTCACATTTTGTAATCTCCACACAGCACAGTCCCCTGCTTGCTTGCTGCTCTTACCATTAGTCTGAATTTATTAAGAAAAATGACAACACTCGACAAATAAAATGAGATCTGTGGGATCTACATGCAGCTTCACTTTGTGTTTTAGGCTGGAAATTAGTGAATGCTTCAAAAACATTTTGCCTACTCACAGAGGAATATGCTGTATCAGGTTTTGACAGATCAATTCTTTGTTGGATTTGGTCTTCGCTTGGCATCTGTTGATAATGATAAAAATATAAATGGCCTTTTTCTTAAGCTGACAAACTGATAAAAATAAAAAAAAAGCAGCAAAGACAGATATGTGTCCCACATCATCTTTCTAAAGGCTGAGACAGTTGCAAAAGTTATTTCTAGGGACACAAGTTAAAAGGACTCAGTTGTACACTTCCTAATGCTACAACTGGTACAACAGCCAACAGTGTTGTCTGCATACTGGCTACTATGTTACACAGAAAGCCAAATCTTTACTCTTTCTGGCTGTGAAGTAACCGTGAAAAGTGTGTGGTTCTAGTATTACTGGAGGAGTTGGGGAACCGCTATAAAACAATCTACAGTAGCACTGGCACTTGGACATTACTTTTCTTAACAGTGGCACAAAACAAAGGGCTGTTGCTCCAGTTTGTGTTGGTATTTTTGTTTGTGTGGTGACATCAGTCTTTTTGTTCCCTCCAGATTGAGGAGTCCACTTAGGTCTCAACCTTGCCGTATGTGCCCTCTGGAGGGCGATATTGTTTGGGGAAGGCCTTGAGCTGGAGAGAGTTAAAGGCATATTTACGACATCCCACATTCTTCATGGTGTTCTCTCTCCTGCAGCCCTCACTGTGGAGAAACAAAAGCCATGCATTATTTATTTTGGCAAATATGTTACCTGTCTTATGAGCATTTGGTGTAGGGGTAATAACGTGAGATTTATGACTTTCATCATCAGCTGACCTGCGCATGCAGTCTAAGGCCTGGTAGAAGACCTGTGGGGCGAGGGCGTGCTCCTGCTGCAGGATCTGACACTGCTCCAGAGTCAGAGACATGGCTGTGCGGTCCTTGGCACTCTTACAGCTGGTGAAACGCACTCCATTCAGCCGGCGACATGCCTTTTAGAGTTTGGAGAAAGAGATTAGGGGAAAAAGACAGAGATTTTAAAGTTGGGGGCTGCATAGAAAAGACACGATAGGCAAGTCTACCTCGGCTGCTTGCCACAGTATCTCCACGTTCTTGCTTTTCTTGGCATTCACATTCTGGCTCAGCAGTTTAAGCAGCTCGGGCAAACTGGTGGTACTGCGGGAGCGGGGCAGGCCTGAGGAGAGAACCGGGTAGGAACGATGAGCTGAGTTAAATATGGGAACAAGAAGATACACATTTACCCTTCTGATAACAGTATTTTGTATCTGTATGCATGTAAACTCACAGTCTTCTGGCAGGACTTCTTTAAATTGGTCATAGTATGAGCTGAGGCGAGTCACGCTCTCTGTGTTGATCACCTCCTGCAGTGTCGTGTCTCCAAACCTGAATAAGATATTAGAGTCTAAATCTTTCATGACTACCACTGCAATGTCCTGCTGTAATAATGCAATTTAAAAATGAGCACATGTGCTTTTAATATATTACATTCACAACCCAGTTTAACTAGGTTTCAGTATCTTGCTCAGAGGCAACTCAACATTGGTTTGCATGGAGGTTCCAACGAGCAGCAACCTTTCTCACTCCATCTATTCAATCCTGATTCAAACAACTTCATTCAACTTATTTCCTCCATTTTCTAATGTTCTAAGGAGCATCAGGTGGATAAAGAGGAGACACATCATCATTTAACTACAGTACACTATATATATCACTGTAATATGACTTTTTTGTGAGGAAGAAAAATTTTCAAAACAGTATCTAATATTAAAAAAAAAAATATATATAAAAAATATATATATATTTTTATAGAAGAACCCATTCAAAATCTCAGAAACAACTCCAAAAAACAAAAGCTATGAATTGAACCTTGAATAATTGAACTATGCCAAATTTGTTCAACCCAACGATTAAAGTTATTTCTAGAAAACTGCCTTTCCCCGTTTTTATTTGGTAAAAGCACTTTGTTGTATTTGATTACAATTTGAAATATTTCATTTGAAAACTACCACAAAATGTACCACAATGTCTTAAAAATGGACCTACATGACGTTTTCCTCTGGGGTGCCCTTTCTCCTATCCATTACTTTCTGTCCTCCAGCCCTTAACCTTTCCTGCCCTCAAATTTCAGTGACTCACTTCTCAGCCAGCGTCTGCTGTTCGTTGATTCCCACATTGAACAGGACGGGCTGCACGCGCAGCAGCATGCCGTTCTGGATCTCTCGTGGCAGCGTGTCAAACATCACCCCAGGCATTGGTACCCTGACGTTAAAGCCGTTCCTGTTCCCTGTGATCACTGGCAGCATGTCTGGGGTGAAACCCGAAGTTGCTTGGGTAACTTTAAAGGTGACATTTCTCAGGTCCATCACCCCGACGCTCATATCCTCCAACATGGCCAGCTCCTCACCTTTAAGAAACAAGAAGGTTTATAGTGATAATAATTCACAAAACCTAAATTATATCCTCTAGCAAAGTAACAGAAAGAACACCCCAACCAGGGATGTTGGTTTTGGTCCTACATGTTTGCTTGTTTGTCTTTGAATTGACAGGATATTAAATTTCGAGCAGCACACCACAAAGCTTGTTCAATCATGTTTTTATCAACTTAAAAATATAACAAAAATTCGATCTATGTTAACTTTTAAGGACACCGAGACCATTTTACACACCTTCATCTCATCACGCCTGGATTATTGCAACAGCCTTTTCACCTGTTTAACCCAAAAATCTATTGATCGACTCCAGACTGTCCAGAACTCAGCTGCCAGGCTTTTAACCAGAACAAAGAAATATGACCACATTACTCCTATTTTAGCTTCATTACACTGGCTCCCAGTATGTTTTAGAATTGACTTTAAAATTCTATTGATCACTTTTAAAGCTCTTCATGGCCTCTCGCCTTGTTATATTTCTGAACTTTTAGTCCCATACGCACCAGCACGTACCTTGA
>NC_060156.1:17653947-17709556 GCF_021292245.1 Micropterus dolomieu | reverse complement strand
GGATTATTGCAACAGCCTTTTCACTTGTTTATCTACTGATCGACTCCAGACTGTCCAGAACTCAGCTGCCAGGCTTTTAACCAGAACAAAGAAATATGACCACATTACTCCTATTTTAGCTTCATTACACTGGCTCCCAGTATGTTTTAGAATTGACTTTAAAATTCTATTGATCACTTTTAAAGCTCTTCATGGCCTCTCGCCTTGTTATATTTCTGAACTTTTAGTCCCATACACACCAGCACGCACCTTGAGATCCTCGGGCAGAGGTCTGTTGTCTGTTCCAGAGTCTCGACTGAAAACTAAAGGGGACAGAGCGTTTGCTGTCAGGGCCCCGAGGCTCTGGAACAGCCTGCCCGAGGAAATCAAGTCGGCTGAGTCAGTGAACTCCCTTCTTAAAACATACTTTTATAGGAGAGCCTTTCCCGATCTTATTTGACTTTATTTTATCCCTTTTATTTTATTCTATTTTACTAATTTTATATTTATATTAAACTTTAGTCTTTAAATTTTAGTCTTTTCAGTGTTTTCATGCTTTTATCTTGTATTGTTTTTGTATTATTGTCTCTAGGGTATTATTGTCTTTACACTTGTTAAAGCACTTTGTAACTTGTTTTTGAAAAGTGCTCTACAAATAAAGATTATTATTATCATTATTATTATTATTATTATTATCTCAAAAACTACTTAAACAGATTTCAGGTGGTGAAAAGTTAAGCCACTGGCTGAGGAAGGTTTTAATGCAGATAGCAGCAATCTACAGATAAATGTTTAACAAATTTGGTAAATAAAATATTTCTATTTGCCCCTAAATGTTTGTAATTTGTTTTCTTATCATTGGTTACCAAATCTTTTGGCAAGTATGGTCTATTTCCAATAAACTGCCCTAACTTCTAAACGGATATTGCAATTGAAATCAGATTTAGACAGCACAATTTAATATTTACTCTGATTCAGTTTTGATGCATTTTTATATATGGAACAGCAACTTGATGCCTTTAAATTGTCACAGCATAGTGTCATGATTAAAATTTTGCACAAAAACTTATTTAAACTCCTATATTTTCAGGTTTTATGATTAAACCTTTAGGACAGATTTTAGGATAAATCAAAGCCACTATAAGCCAATTAGCATGATTATCTAGCACACTTTCAAACACTTTCTGTAAGATTTTACAGGCTTAGTGAATGTGTGTCTCTTAGGGCTTTCTATTAACTGTGTGATGATAAATTTCTAAACAAGTATGCAGACACAAACACTCCTACACATCCTCACACACAGGTTACCGTAGGTGCTGAGCAGGCCCTCGTACTGCACCAGTAAGCCGATGGTGTGTAGCTGCCTGAGGAAGCCTGAGTCACAGAGACAGTTCCTCAGTTTGATAATGAAGCCGCAGATCAGCGCTGTCAGCTGTAAGCAGCACAACTCATGTCAGTACACAGGTGAATGGTCATGTTTTTAATGTATATTATGCACATTGTGTAAACAAGTATTTCTCCAAAACCACAAATGCGTGAAAGACAGAATAATCAGAAGGGGGAGGTAGAAGTTGACGGACCGTCTGGCAGAAGACGACATCGCGGCGGTACTGAAGGGTGAGGCTCATGGCGATGGTGGGGGCGCTATCTTGCATCAGCAGAAACACCATGGCCTTCTTTGCTTTGTCGCTCATCAGGGACACACAATCCGTCAGTGTGGTGAGGAGAGGGTACAGCGCCTCGCTCCACTCACCTGCGGACACGGCAGAGACGGGTCAAACCCATGTTCTCACACACACACACACACACACACACACACACACACACACACACACACACACACACACACACACACACACACATACACAGGGTACATGCAGATCCAGTACATAAAAATACTTCTGTACATCTGTATATAAGTATTGATTAGTTGATCACATTATATTTAATGTCTTCATATTGTTAATGTATGTACAGTATGTCATGTTTACTTTACTGGTCAGAGCAGAGTCTCTCAACCTTTTCAGTCCCGTGAACTGATTTTCATCAGTTAGGTAGCTGTCACATTGACCTTTGTATTCTCTTTTCAAGAGAATGGAGGGACTGCCAGGTGGATCAAATAGAAATGATGCTCTATTTCAACAAAATTTTGTGTGTGTTTTTTTAGAAATATAAGAAACAAATATCAATATATTAGTCCTATAAATTTTCTCCTGACTGCATATCAAGCATCCCCACATGGAGTTCCGACCCCAAGGTCGAGAAACTCAGTGGATTTGGTGAGCCTTGTTTCTTCATTTTGGTAAATAAATTCAATTCTTTAATTCACAATCTTGAATTCTCACATAATACAGTTGGCCCTATACTCAAAAGTGTGTCTATATTGTAAACAACTTCCAGGACATATGGAATGATTTGTTAAGGCAGTGGTTCTCAAACTGGGGTGCGGGCCTGACCCTCTGGGAGGGGCTTATAGCCACTTTAGGGGGGTCGTGGATGTTGAGCGGACCTAAAGTTGCATGAATATGATTTATGTCGTGACATAAACAAAACATGAACTTTTTTTGGCTTCTGAAGAGGGCATGACAGAAAACGTTTGAGAACCAATGTGTTAAGGGAACATTGCTCTCACCTGGGGACGTCTTTTCTACCACTGGGCTGGTATCTATGAGTGAGAGAAAGAAAAGGCTGTTAAGATAATGACAGAATTCCACTTGCACTCAACATCATAGTTAAGATGTTAAACATCCAGCAACACTGGAGCAGTTAACATGATTATGAGGATGAACCTACAGATGTGGTCAACAGGATGTGAAAGGCATGCAGGAATCTGGTGACAGAATAATGATGATGGTTGATAAATTTGTGGTAGATACGAGGATGGTGATGATAACAGAGAATGACGTGATGGTTGCAGTGATGATGATGATGATGAAGGTGGTGGTAGTAAATCCTTGTCTTTATGCTCAGGAAGTAGCCAGAAAGCTTCTTAGTTACTATGGCACCTCATGAGAGTGGCACATTCATATTAACCCTCTGATCTTTGTATGATTGTGCCACATTGATGCAACAAACAGCAAAAAAAAAAGAAGAACATTCTGTTTGCGTGTATACCTTTCTTGGTGTTACCCGGCTCCTCTGTGGCGAGCAGGAAGACATCCTCAGAGCTACTGTCGCTCTGGAGTTTGTCTCGCTGCAGCAGCCTGTCCACCCTCTGGATCACACAATCCAGGCTCTTATCAACATTTAGCCAAACCTTCCCCTGCACACAAAAACACACACTCCAAATGGAGTTACCACAAAAAAACCCATCAACACAGACATCAAAAAGCACATGGGCTCCTCTCTTACCCACTCTTCCTCTTGCAAGTCTGCCTGCATGGAGGCGCGCTTGTTTTTACTGCCCTCGCTGACCTCCGGAGGAGCTGCATGGCGAGAAGGTGAGGTGGCAGCACGAGATGGGGAGGTCGGGTGGCGGGAGGGGGAGCGTGAGGGGGAATGAGAGGAGGGCGAGAGGGAGGAGATTGACGGGGACGGGGTCCCTTGCTGAGTGAACTCTGGGCGAGCGGCTGCCAGGGATAGGATGGCAGAGGACAGCAGCTTGGAGTCACACACGGTCACCAACTGACGAGTCTGCAGAAGGTGAGGACAGAGAGAGGGGATGGTGATGGTCATAAAAATTTGGTTTTAATGTCGGCTTTCGATTAACAGTGACTTGGAGCAAAGCAATGCTCTTCCAAGTTCATAAACCTTGACATTACAAATGGCTTGTAAAGTTTATTTTTAGTTAGCAGTGGGTGTTTTATTAATTCATTTTTTTCCTTTTCCCCATTTGTTAGATAGGCAAAAAGGTTTTTTTAGGATAAAACAACTGGCCATGTTGTGTTGTCTATATTATGATACATTTAGATAAAAATTAATGTGTAGTGTAACTATATATTTCACTGCTCAACAAAGATGTCAGCAACTAATGTGATTAAAACATTTATCAATGGGACCAACAAGCAATTTAAATGAAATTAGATTATTGATCTTATTGATCTGTTTCTGTGACTCAGTGGATTTCTGACGATGCTGTCGGTAAGTCGGTCAGAACATCTTGTTATATCTGTTGTATAGTATCCTAATGTCCCTTTTTTTACTGCACACGCCTGCCAAAATTGAATTTAAAGATGTTTTTAGCTTGCAAGAACTGATTATTTCTATCCAGTGGGTCCATACCTTCTCTGTTAGGATGGCCAGGGTTCTCTCCAGAGCATTGGCTGAGCGCTCCTTGGCGGCTCGAGACAGACGTTCAGTGTAGTAACACACTTGTGTCTTCAGAGTGTTAATTTGACCAATCAGCTCCTTCGCTTTCACGACATCCTGAGGCTGGTATGCCATTCCTTTAGAGCCAGAGCCAGCAGAGCTTTGAGTGTGCATTTATGTGTGAGAGACAGAGACATAAAAGAGACAATAAATTGTGGAACAAGTATGGTTAAACACAGCAGTAACAAAAACACACACACACACACACACACACACACACACACACACACACAAACACACAAGGAACCTATAATACCCGACATGTAATCTCACCTTTCCTCCTCATAAGTGCTGATTGAGTTAGGCAAAAAAAAAAATCAAAACAAATTATGAATTAATCACTAGTAAAATGAAATGCAACCATGAAACCTGTATTTTCTGCTTCGCTCTACTCACTGTTTCCTGGCTTCATCAAGCTTGTGCAGCAGCTTTCTGAGGCCGCAACCTTTAAAGCCTTGATGATGTGCTGCCGGAGCACCAATAGTCACAACATCGTATGTCCAGTCTGATTGGAGGAATGTAACAAAGAGGAGGAAGATACTAAATAACCCATATTTTCAAAACCTCGGACATGCATGCGGCACATGCAAACATACAGTATGCGCACAAATACCTACCATAGCCAGACTCTCCCTGTACTCTCATCCTCTGGATGTGCAGGTTAGTAGGAATAAACTCCAACTTCCTCTCAGCTTTCAAGGTACTAGACTTAAAGGAAGGACCTTGGAGGGAGCAGAAAGGAAGAAAGAAGTTCTCTGTATCTGTACACATTAGGGTATAGAAGTCCTAAAGTGATATTATACATGGAAATATAAATATATAAAATGTTGCACTGGTTATCATCCGACAATTTAAAAAAATGTTTTACTTAAAGGGGCACTCAACGATTTAATGTTGCACTTTCATTAGAAACATTGCACACTAACATTGCTGAAATTGCGAGAGACATATACTTTAAAAATGATGCAGCAGAGGCCGAGAAACCCAAGTTTAGTGCCTAATAGGGGTCAAACTCTAAAAACACTGGATCCTACACATACCCACATATTTTTTTTATGTCTTCCTGTGTTTATATGCTGCTTCCAGCCCCCAGTTTGTGAAGTTTGCTTTGTAGAATCTGAGGCCAAGCTGAGATACCCTGGTGATTTTCTTGGACTTGATGAAGCCCCCCAAGACTCAAAGAACTGTCTTCACAGGCTGTGTGGTACTCCTTGTGACTAATAACGTCCAATGCTGTACATAGTTTGTGGTTGATATGTTATGAATAGTTAGTGGTTCTAACCTTTATATTCATGCAGGTCACTTATGGTCTCCTGGTAGGTGAGGATGATGGTCTGATAGTGAGTGATGATCTGCCTCCTGAGGTTTTCCCAACACGGAGACAGCTCACCCAGTTCTTCCAGCTCACACACCCTTCACATCACACAAACGCATTTATGATCAAGACATCCAGCTGATGCGCTGGTGAGCTCACAGCTTGCAGTTAGTGCATCTTGTTCAATGAAGGTACAGCAGAGCAAGTCCAACTCCTCAAATTACCCACATTACCAGCAACCATTAGTAAGAATAGCAACAGTGGGAGTTGTTATGATAATGTCTGCCTATAATATATAATCGTCTCAATACATAAAGAGTATACAGTGCATGTTGTATCCCTAGAAGCACATACAAATTTTAGTTTAATATCTCCAATGGAGACATGAAAAATTACTTTCATTTCTTTTTCTTCTTGTTAGACACTGGATAGTCATTTATCTTCAGGTTGCTGAAAACATTTAAAATGAAAATATCTGAGACAGACGTTTTCCAGACGTTACCTAACGGCATCTTCCTCCAACAGCAGTTTGACAAACTGTCGAGGAATATGAAGGGAGAGTGCACTCTCCGCCATCTGCTCCAGGATCCGGAGGTGGTTGCCGTCCGTGGTGGGGAACCGGTACGTTCGCGACATTACGCCCCCAAACACTGAAGCAGACCCAAACATACTATCACCATGGCTCGGCTAGTCACCTATTTACTAAACTCTCACTCAGTTATACAGGCAGCTGATATTTAGTTCATAGAGACACACTCACCAGCCTTTAGCAGGGGGTCTTTACACAGAGATGAAGACTTGGATTTAATGCCCATGGATTCAGTCAGGCTTTCATCAACAGCGAGAACCATCTGACACAAACATACACGAAAAAATCACAGTAATGTTTACCTAATGGAATCTATCTGACCTTCATGTTTTTAACTTTCTCTTTCATTGATCTATTAAAAAACATAAGATTGCAATAGACAGATAACATTTTGTCAGAGATACATAGTCAGGCAAAACAATATAAGGTTAAATGTGTTTTCTAGGTCTACAACTGTTACACTACTCACTACTCACTATCAATTTTTCAGCCCATTATTTTCTTGATTAAGCCATTCATTGTTCGGCTAAAATAAAGTCAGAAAACAGTGAAACAGTTTTCAAAACCCCAAGGTGATAACATTAAGAGTGGTGGAAGACATACTCTGATCTTTTACTTAAGTAAAAGTAGCAATACCACAGTGTACAAATACTCTGTTACGTACTGGCATTATAACGTACTGGAAGTTCCAAAAGTACTCATTATGTACAATAGCTAGTTAGGGTTGCTGGATTATAATTAGTAAAGGCACTCCCGATCACTCACCCTTCCATTTACAGTGTCTCCTCTCTGTAATCTTGCAACAGGAGCTCTCTGCTCGCGCTTCTCCTCTATCTGCCAGGCAATGACGGTAATGTTCCCCACGCGCTCGTTCTCCGCTGACCTGACCCACAGTGACATTAAGTAAATTAAACACATCTGAACCCCCAAATCCAGCATGCAGTTGCAATTATTTTGTGACTGGCAGAGGAAAAAATGCTTTGTGTCTGCCTCGTACCTGAGAGTCAGGTGCAGTCTATGGTGTTTGTCCTGCAGGAGCTCTTTCACAGAAAACATGGACGAACCAAGCATGTACATCTGTCAAAAACCACACCCACCCAAAGGATTTAGAGGATTTTGTGCAGGTAAGTGTGGACTATGAATGGTTTGTCAACTTTAGTCACTCCCTAACAAAAAATCTGAAGACAGTGGAGTCAAGTGGTTTTAAAAGAAATGATTCTTGGGTTGGGGCTTACCGTGCCCTGGGAGCGGTCCTTTACATCGTAGACAGAAAGCTTGACCTGAGTCTGCTGAGTGATCAGAGAGTCCTGAAAGAACGCTACACTGCTCAGGAAGATAGGGTTACTGGTGCCCTGAAAACAGAGACAGAGGGAGAAGTGAAATTGTTTTGAAGTCTGCAACAAAAGGCAGACAGTAGAGCAAGGGCAAGCAGGCAGCTGCGTACCTCTATGATTTCAGTTTGAGCATGCTTGGTCCAGAAGGCCTGCGGCGGAGTGGTGCAGCTGACAGCGACGAAGCTGGTTGGCTTACGGTCCAGAGAGGGAGTAACCAGCTCACTGCAGGCTGCAACAGCATATAAACACAGGAAGGGATTACAAACTGTGGGATTTAATAATGGGATGGTCACTAATCCTTGGCCATGGGAGGGATGTAATACAGTATTTTTGAGTTAGTACTTGGTGAGCATCGGTTGTTTACACTAATGCTTTCAGGTTGAACAGGGGATAAATATGAAACAAGTCTTTCTAACAAATGATGAATGAGAAATAGTTGCCTCTTGAGCCAATCACTAACAAAACACATCGTCCCTCATCCTTTAAAGCAGCATCAAATAATTATTTTGGCCAACTGTGGGCAGCTGAACAAGCTGTAAAAACATAATTGACATATTATCACCGTGTAAAATTAATATGGTGAACATGATTGCAAAAAGTTTGCGAATTTACAAACATGGAGCAATATTATCATTCATTTGGAGTTGTGTTTCTGGTCTCCTGGTGACAGTCCAATATTCACTCTCCCTTTAAGTCTCCCTAGCTCTTGTGGGAAAAATTGCTGTAGTTGCTAATTGGTCCACGCTGATCACCAGCTACTCATTAACTTTGTCTGTTTTGGTGCTGGGCATGTAGCATAAAGTGGGTTTATCAAAGTTTTTCACTGAAAATATTCTGCTGGGTCTGAAAAAGACAGACAACGGTGAACTATAACAGCAAAGTTGTGGGCCGTAAAACCAAAACAGTAAACTAAAAAATTCTAAAAAACTGAGGGGAACTGAAGCTTTAAAGGATACAGCTGGGACTCTTTTAGATTTTCGGATTGTCAGCAATTCCCAGGAAAATACCAAAATACATGAGTAAATCCTTCAATACTTATCCCTTGTTTGTCTGTGGCATACAGCCCATTTGTACCTACTAAATACATAAATATTTCAAATTGTCCACAAATATATAGCTTCATTTTTCTTTTTTACAGTTCATTGAAATTATCTAAAACATCTGGGCACTGTCGTTTTCAGCAATCATTACTAATTTTAGGCATTATTTTTAGCTGTGGATTAACAGCTTTTACTGTTGAAGGTGTATGTGGAAAATCAACATAAATGAACGATAGTACCCATGTTCTTCACAATGAAGGAAGCTGGCTCATTAATGTGTTTTCAATAGTTTTTATTTTTTTAGGCTATATCAGGCTTTGAATACACAGACAGTACTTGCCTGCTAGTTACGGGGTGGTAATGTCGCAATGGATAAGATGCCTGCCTTTGGTGTGAGAGACCTGGGTTCAATCCCCCACTGTGATCCATACACCATTGTGTCCTGGAGCAAGACATTTAGCCCCTCCTTGCTCCAGAGGCGTGGACCTCTGACATGTATAGCAATTGTAAGTCGCTTTGGATAAAAGCGTCAGGTAAATGTAGTTTAGTTACTCGGATCAATTCATTGTTTGTTTTGGTCATAAGATTTGTTAATGATCAACTATCTTGGACGCATTAGTTCTATTGCTGTAAATAAAAGCTCTGTCAATAAACGGTGTAGTAGCAGTAAGAATGGACCTTTCTAAGTTAAATATTTTGACCATTACTATTTATACCAGCAAAAAGGGACAAACACAGTCTGACCCATATACAGTGTGCACCTGAACTTACCAACGCTGAACTCCAGCACAGGCTCGTCTGGGTCCTGACTGTTGCCTGCAGGATGAGAGAAAGAGGTATTTTTTAAAGCCCTTTCCATCATCAATGAAGCAAACAGGTTACCATGGTAGCAGTTACTTAGTTACCTGAGAGAGCCAGCCCCATCATCTCAGCTGAGAGATCAAACGTGTTGGCCCGGTAGACCGACCATGGCCGATGGCGGGGGCTGCGCTCCTTCCCGGACATGGTGGGTTCACGTCGGGGCTGATGATGGATTTTACAATTGAAGGGCTGAGGAGCAGAACGATGCCGAGCAGACTCAGAATCAGTCACGTCTGTCACGTCAAGTTCTTTGAAATGCGTGTAGGTTGATCTGAGTGTTCACACGTTTGTCAATGATAAACCTGAAAGGAAATACAGAAAGTTGATCATCTCCTGTCCCCCTAGAAATAACTGAGACAGACTGGACACCTTCTCTTTGATGTCATCCTTTCATCAAGATGGTAGCTGAGCTCAGAAACATCTAACACACTAATTTTTCATTAGCCATATAAAGGTTGCACACATGCTCACCATCACATTACAGTTGGACTGAGTTTGAGACGTTTTCTGTCAGTGCTCGACTTCTCTCTTTCTCTTTGAGAATGTGCTAATACTGGCAGTGGAAGAGAAGTGTGACTTTTCACACAGCTGCAGCAGACTGAATCTTCACCTTCTATCTCCTGATGCTATCTGTGCTGTCCTGGTGTGTTTTATTTCTTCTTTCAGACAGACTTATATCGAACACAAAGGCACACACAGAATGATAATGAGGTAAATGCCACCAAAAGCACCAACAAATATCCTCTATCTAGGAATATAAATACTAGGGATGAGTGGTATGCAAAAAAAATCACATTGCAATTATTTTGACAGATACAGCGATTGTAATGTTAGTGGGAATGAATTTAATTTTCGCTGGGGGCTGTGCCAAACATGTACGTTCCCTTACGTCTGGAGAATACAATTTGTCGCCTGGGGCCTCCCTGTAGGGCCATAATGCTTTGTTTATATTGGTAAGTTGTGACACACTTTCCCTTTATCAAAAAAAAATTCAGTTCCTGCAATTCGGATACTGCAAAATTGCAATTTCGATATTTTGATTAATTGTTCAGCCCTAATAAATGCAGAACTTGATTGTAATCTGACATGTTGTTAACAACATACACTGCTCTAAGCAAAACACAAACTGACTTGCTTAATACCTCTCCATATCTAACATCTAACATTTTTTCTTGATCTAGACTGATGCCTTTTTATTGCAACTTGATAATCACTTTAACCACAAACACTTACATATCATCTCAAATGTGATCATTTCACCACATTCAGTAAGTACTTGTGGTGTAACTCACAGTGAAACTGAAATTCTCATTTGTTATGTCCGTTACTCATTTTGTGAAGACAAGGCTCAAAATAATGCAAAAGCCACAGCGTGAAGTGCTGCTCGTGTTAAACTCTGCATCTTCCAAAATTAGATGCAACCATGAGAGAACAGGAAACTAAGGCTGTGCTAAGTGTGGCACACAGCGGAGGAGACACGAAGTTGAGACACTGATGTAAGAGTGAGAATCAGCAAGCACGCTGTCAGTGTATTGGTTCCTCCTGCAAGGCACAGCTAAGCACAAACATGAACCACTGGACAGTGAGACACAGAAGAAGAAATGGAAAACAGAAAAATGGTGCATGAAAAAAAATGTGAAAGGTTAAGGGGAAACAAAAAGGATGCACAGCAAGTGGTTTGATGACTAACCTGAGCTGAAAGCTGCTTCAAATGGCCCTGAGAGGTAAGTGTTTACATTTCCTGTGACATGTCAGACTCAGTTAACATTTCCTCTTTAGTACTTGTGTGTGTCCATCAACTTGCCTTTGCTCAGAGTGATCAGCTGGAATACATTTTTCTCCCTTCTCAGCACAAATATTGACAGACCTGGTAGAGTGAGGGGATAGCTGGTACAGTGAGTGTTTGTCTACCGTGGCTGTTTATTTGGCACCAAACTGACAAAAGGAGAAAGACGGTATGTGTGCCACTGTGCATTCATGTGTGGGACTTCTGCCATGGAGATCTATTTTTACATGTGAATCTGTTTTGACGTCACGCGCAAAGTCATTTGCATAGTCACTCACACAAAATGAAATAAAAAAGACAAATAAATCCAGAGTGTGACACTCTTTGCCAGTTTAATCTGTCTTTTGGCGCCTGTATGTGAGACTTAAACAAATGACAATTACAGCGTGGATGCTCTGCCTCATTAGATTGTGTGGGACTCATTGTCAGTGGGAGCTGTCTTTTAACATGCTGTAATCTCCACTGCCTGGGGCACTGTGGGAAGCTCTCTAGGAAACCCATAGCGGATCTAATGCAAAACCACAGGAAGCCACGCATCTTCATCATCATTACATCTGTCTAACAGTCATCAGGTATAAGGGAGAAGCGAGAATAAAATCATTTTTATAACTGTTCAAGTGATCAAACTGAAATGGCAAACGTTCGCTGGTTCCAGTTGTTGTTGTTTGTCTTTGTTTTATATCATTATAAACTAAATATCTTTGGATTTTTGACTGTTGGTCAGACAACACAAGCCATCGATCGATCATAACAATATGGACCGAGCGAGGGAGCAAGTAAAGTAGTGTGTAGTAGCGAGGACAGAGAGGAATCAGGTGGTCCTCGAGGTAGACAGTCCTCTGGGGCGGTCTGGAGACAAAAATGACCCAGTTAGTCAGGCTGGCGGCACACAGCTGGCCCCCTGCAGATGCTGTCAGCACCGGCTGCACTGCAGTGCCTCTCAGATGTCCTCCTCCTTAGCTCACCTCCTCCTCATCCCTTTAAATCTCTCCAAAATGCCTCATGCCCCCCTTCTTCTGCTCTGTCATCAACCCTGTCCTTCTCCTTTTTGCGCTCCAACCAAATACCTTTTCCTGTTTTCCCCTGTAACCCCGATGCTCCTCTCAGTTTCAATCTATTGATCCTGTTTCGGTCCAGAGCCGAGCTGTCCAGTTTGCCGTCCCCTGAGTCTGATCTACAATCGTCAACTTGATGTAACACATCACACATGGACGGCTGACTCCATCCACAGAGGCTGATCCGTAAATTGTTTTCTGATCAAAGAGGGGGAGAATATGCAAACGAGTTTATTCCCAAGAGGGGAACATTTATCTAAACACTAAACTCTACCCAGACAGCAGTAAACTGAGCATGAGAAACAAGCATTTGATGATGATGATGAATAAACACTATACTATAGATGGATCTTTACATATCAGGAGAAATCGGACTGTTGTTCGGTTTATTTCTCTATAATCCTCATCAAGAACACAAAGACCGAAACAGAGGGACAGTTAGAGGTTAGCCACAGAAGAACTCAGTGTAATTTAGTTCCCTCTCTGTTATGAAAACTGCGATTCAACAGATACAATCTAATCCTTTACACTCTGTTAGGAGAATCTGGGAGGCCTGCACTGGCTTGGCACCATAAACAACACATCCGTTTTAAGATGTAATATGTATGAAAAAACACAAATAGGCCTATGTAATATAATTCTCCATAATCCTACATCAACATTCTCCTCTGCTCCTATAAACCTGCGTGAAACAGGGTATCATTCTGTCTGTTTACCCGCCTGGTTATGTGGAAATAAACACACAGAGGCCAGAGATGCCCAATCAGAATCTATTTATGGCAGCATTGGCCAATAATATTGCCATCATACTTAAGTGTGGATCCATGGCTGACACTAGGACAATAACAAATATTGCGTCATGATATCTGCTGATGCTCATTCAACGAGGCTGCTGCATGGTGCTGCAGGGTGTAGCTACACTTCGTTCATTAAAAACCAGGCCGTGTATAGAAACAAAACAGATAAATGGACGTCTGAGGTCTTGCTACGGCTGTAAAACATGTCTTATTCTGATCCTGTTGCGAGGTGGTGTTCCTTCTGTACGACCGCATCTATCACTGTGATCAAACTGAGAGATTATAACATGTCAAATGAGAAATAAGAGTTAATATAAATATCTCGTACCGTTTAGAGAAATGCGATGGTTTCTTTTCATATTGATGCGCATCCTGGTTGCACACTCGACGATGTAGCTGCAGTCAAGACTCGCCCAGACTCCCTCTGACACATCGAGGCGTATTACCTCCGCTGGATGCATGTCCTCTCTCCACTGGGAGGCGCTGCCGGCCTGGTCTGCAGCTACCGACTGGACCACCAGAAATAGCCTCACATGCTGTTGTTGTAGGTGGGTGGAAGACTGTATGCGGATGGAGAAAGCAAGAATAGGCTATACATCAAAATAACATCTCTGTCAATTAAATACTATGGAAACATAGTTCCGCCAGAAAAGGGATAAAAAGATACAATAATATTGGTTTTAGCAGCTCTTTATTCCAAAATAGAAAGGATCTGTATTTCAATTTGATGTTTGTCATAAATACATTATTTGGAGTGTTTTTGAAGAGCATTGCAATTTTTTTCTAAGTCGAGGGGGTGGTCCAAAGGAAGTCTTAATAACGCTTGGGAGGGGCTTTGTAAAAATAAAACGGGAGATTCAGTCCCCTGCCCACACCAACACTTTTTGTTTTTTCCATGAGTCAGAATTATGACATACTAAATCATAATTTTGAGGTGCTCAGTGAACATTACGGTATAAGACAAAATAATTATGTAAAGGTAAGAGGTAGGCCTAAATAAAAACATCCTTGAATTATGAGATACCAAGTCAACATTTTGATTTTAAATTTATTTTAACGTATGAGAATAGGTTAGAATCACAAGATAAATAAAAAATGTTGATTAACTTAAAATTATAATTGAAAACTACGAATGGTCAATCAGAATTACGAGATGCTATAAGTAAAACAAATTAACATACTCACTCCCTAGTCATTTAGATTTAATGTGTGATGTAACTACAGTCAGTGACTGAATAATGCTTTTTTTTTGTTGTTGACAGAACTCCAAAGCAGCAGCTGATGTGAGGCAGAGGGTCTGAAGGGCAACACCAAGTGTCTAAGGAGCAGCACATGTAAAGTGCCAAGTGAAGATACACAAGCAAATGCCTTCGTATACACACAATCTCTGTGCACAATACTCACAACAAGAAGTATTTTATTCTTATTATTATTATCATTACTAGAAGCATCACCACACAATTGAACCATACGTCCAAACGGAAACATGGCACACAGATAAAAGTAAACGTACATATTTTGATATTGGTCTTTGTTTCTTTGTTCTTTTTTTATGCATTTTTCTTTTTGCATATGGTTGCTGCTGCAGAAAAGTGTAAAGACCCACTTTCTTTGGAAGCCAAACATCATTACTTCCCTCCACATGGCAATCCATTTTTCACATTTTTGTTATTTGCTCTGTGATAGGGCCAGTATACCCATTCAGCTTTGCGTCTATAATTCATAAGCCACTTCAGATAAATCAGGGACACTGTTTGTATTACAAGTGAAAGCTGAAACTAGCGTCTTCAGGAAACTCGTCACCGATACTGAACAGAATGGCCCACAGAAACACCATGTCCCACCCCTTTTATCTGCTATCTGCAGGTGACGCCCAATCAGACGAGCGCTCGTGGCCGCGCCCAGCCTTCACCGGACCTCGTGGACGCGCCGCAGGTGAACCACAGGTGAGTTGTCCCGCTGTTTGAAGGAGACTCACCCGGACCACACCACTGTGAGCTCTGAAGAAAAGTTAAGAAGGCATGAGTGAGAACATGTGAGCAAATTTAAATAGTCAACGTTTAGTAGAGAAGCTCAACTTATATTTGTTTCTTTCTGACTGTGTAGCTGGATGGAGTGATTTATATTCATATCACTTTGGATTGCTGTAAAAGGGCTGTGGGCTTTGTGCACTATGGATTTAAGCATTACTAGACGAACAGGAGTTCTGCTCCTTATTTTCACATTTTCAAGTCTTCTGTATGGCTCCAGAGGAGAAATCCCACCCAAACCAAGCAGCGGTGTCACAATTTTCACAGTGAAGCCCAATGATGTCCCGCAGGCCTATCCAGAACCGGAAAAGACTAATTTACCTGCCTTTACAATTAATTACCCAAGAATACAGATACCATTTGAGATCACTCTCTGGGTGCTGCTGGCTTCATTCGCAAAGATTGGTGAGTGTGACAGTCCGTTCTAGTCATCATAACAGTGAGTAACATGATTGGGGTGATTTTAATGATACTGAAATGGGTTATGATCCAAAATCTACATGATTACGTTGTCAGTAATATGTGTGACCCATTCATAGAGGATGTAAGGAAACTCTTTGTAGGCACAGTGCTAACTAAACTCACATCCCCATTGTCAGGTTTCCATGTGTACCACAAGATCACCATCTGGGTGCCAGAGTCCTGTCTTCTGATCAGCATTGGCCTGATCGTGGGTGGCATCATGTACTCTGTCCATGAGGAGCCCCCCGCTGTGCTCACCAGCAAAGTCTTCTTCCTCTACATGCTGCCCCCAATTGTCCTCGAATCAGGCTACTTCATGCCCACCAGCCTGTTCTTTGAGAACTTTGGCACGGTCCGTTACAAGTAAACCACAGTTTGCCAAAAACAGATTAAACTTCCTGCTCTCACATAAAGACAATTTCACATTTTCTTTCTGTGTTTACTGCAGGTGTTGTGGTTTGCAGTGGTGGGGACACTGTGGAACAGCATCGGCATTGGCATGTCTCTGTACGCCATATGCCAGATTGAGGTGTTTGGCGTGCAGGACATCAACCTCCAGGAGAACCTCCTGTTTGCCACCATCATCTCAGCCGTGGACCCTGTTGCCGTGCTGAGCGTGTTTGAGGAGGTGTCTGTGAATGAGCAGCTGTACATTGTGGTGTTTGGGGAATGCCTCTTCAATGACGCTGTCACTGTGGTGAGTGGGCTGTGGCCGAGTCTAACAAAGTGTGCTTGGATTTGTGCAGATTTGGGTGGCTAATTGGAGGATTGGCTGTCCAATTCCTGGCTGCCCTCAGCTCACATGTCTAAGTGTCCATTGGTAGTAGTGTCTTTCTCTAATAACACCTCTAATCCCTAACCTCTAACATGCACTTCCTGTGCTCTTCTTCTTTTATCTCATTACAATTCTCTTGTATTTATTGCACTATTTCGTTAACTCTTACTTCTTTCCCTAGCAAGCGATTAGAAAGAATGCAGGTTTAAAGCACTTACGCACTTCTCACACCTGGAGGTTCCTGCATGGACCAAATACAACTTGAGGGTGCAATCTGGATAAAAATTGTAATCTAGCAGCAGCCAGTTGGTATTCAGCTCTACACATCAGAATGACCCACATAAAGTTTATTACAGAAACTACTGTAACTCCACCTGCCTTTAAGAACTAGTTTGAACCCTTAATTTCAAGACTGCCATTATATAAAATGACAGATCCATTGTTGTATTTCTTAAGCTTTTCTATTATTTCTCTAAAGGCTCAGTTCAGGTTTCGCCAGACACTGTAAGATTTGTTCACACTCCTTTCTGGGTTAGTGTTCATGTATGAGAACACGTGTGGGAGGGAAGCGTCTGTGCACTGGCAAGATAAACAGATAGAACAGATAAATTGCTCAAAACTGAAAGAGAGCGAATGTTGTTAGAGACACAAAACAGATGTGTGCACAGACCTGGGTCCTCATTTATAAATGTTGCATATAGGTACAAAAGAGGGCTTATGCCACTTTCTAAGCAAACCTTGGGATTTATAAAAAACAAACTTGACAGGTGTGGTCCTCCATGATTACTCTGACACATGCATTAATCCATAAACTGGAGAAATGAGAAACTGAAACTCAGATGGCAGAAAGATGAAATTCTGGAAGCGGTTTGAAATTAATACCACTGTATAAAATAAATCGAAATTTCACCTCTCACATATTACATACGAAGAATTAATTTGCAAAAACAGATAAAAGCCATTATTTAATTGAATAATCAAACACCTATTTGATATTGGAGTGCACACAGATAACTAATACAAACAAAGATATCTGTTTGTGCAAAACACCTCAAATATGTTGCACAGTTTAACTGGGAATCATATTCAAGTTGATCTGTAGTTATTAAATACCTGCATGCTATGAAATTTATTATAAAAAAATTTCACAATAGGACAATTTACCTTTAAATTGTTGTCATTTTTGACTCACTCGAGAGAATACGAATGCATAGTTTCATTAATTGTTATCACATGAAAAATATAACATTATTAATTAAGTAGATCTTGCAGTGTATTTGCCAAATGTAGAAATATTTCAGACAAGCACTGCAGTCACTAGTTAGGTGAAAGCTGGTGTCAGTTGTAGAGGCCCAGATGAAGTGTTTATCTTCTTAATAAAAAATCCCATGAAAAGACCAAAACCAATTAATTCATCTGACTAACAAGTGTTGTTGTGTTTGTTTTGCAATCCATTTAGCCTTTTTTAAAAATTAATTATCATCTGTCGTATCCTTCAAATGAGCAATGTACCTGTGTGAGTAGTTTTTAAGGGCTTTACGCTGTTAGTTGCTGGGAAACTTTATTCTGCATAGTTGCCATTTGGTAGTAAACATTAAGACCATTCCTTGATCCAAATGAGACACCACAATTTTCCCTGTGATTGTCTCTGAGCACCTTAATGAAATCATTAGATGTGCTCTATGTATGGCATCCTTTACCTTGGCATTTCAGATCATTTCCAACATATAAAAAATCTTGGTTGCACAGAAAACTTATTTTTAATGGATTTGTGCAGTCAGCGAGCAGATTTTAAGCAGCCACATTGTCATGAAAACAACTGTATGACTTAAGTTGCCCTTGTTCATAGTCAGAGCTATAGGCAGAACAGGAAGAAAAGGAACAACGCCGGTTGCTCTGACAAATGCTCCTTCTCTGTGACTCATTCAGTGTGCTTGCTGAAATGAGATTATCAAATTGCAAACAGTGCAGAGTAAATATTTCAATAAATTACGGTTATCTGCAACTGTGTCATTAGAGGCCGCAGCCCGACACCGCCCATGACCTCTCACAGCGATGTGTGGGCTGTTTGTGAACATGCATGGAAAGCTGCACATAAAAGCTGTGTTCAGAACGCACTATTCATACAGGGTGTACTGTCAAACTGAGTATATACTGTGTATATATATATATATATATATATATATATATATTTTCTGCCATAACACATACTTATTGATTATGTATGAGGCAGTGCATTAGTGTGCGATTGTGAACACAGACTGTGTCTGCATGAGTGTTTCAGCATGTGTGTGAACTGTTTTCAGGTGTTGTACAACATGTTCAACTTTGTGGCGGAGATGCCGGTTGTGGAGCCAGTGGATGTTCTCCTGGGGGTGACAAGGTTCTTCGTGGTCGGGCTTGGTGGGATGGGCTTTGGCATCCTGTTTGGCTTCGTGGCTGCCTTCACCACAAGATTCACCTCCAAGGTCCGAGAAATCGAGCCACTCTTCATTTTCATGTACAGCTACCTGGCCTATCTGGTGGCCGAGCTCTTCGCCCTCTCCTCCATCATGGCGTGAGTAGTTTTTAACATTTTTTTCCAGGTCCAGCGGTTTCAGTACTGCAAGAAAATAGCAAAAACACAGCTGTGTTTTATGTTTTTTTGCAGCATTGTGACCTGTGCCCTCACCATGAAGTACTACGTGGAGGAAAATGTTTCCCAGCGTTCCTGCACAACCATCCGCCATGTGATTAAGATGCTTGGCTCCATGTCCGAGACCCTCATCTTCTTCTTTCTTGGGGTTGTCACCATAACAACAGAACACGAGTGGAACTGGGGCTACATCCTGTTCACATTGCTGTTTGCTTTTGTATGGAGAGGTCTGGGTAAGGAGAGGGCACGAGGTACCTGTGTCATGTCATGTTTTGTCGGACTTGGCATCTGTTGGCTTGTAAGATTAAAGGTGCCCTTTGGAGTTTTTGAGGTTTTTTTTGGTGTAGTGAATCATTGTTTTTACAAGTTTTTATGAGTGGGTCACTGTTTTGTTTGTGTTGTGAATACAAATGCATGCACAAACACATAACTTGATTATTTTCACATACTTCCATTGGGTTCACTGATGAGCACTTGGTGCAGTAACGTGTCAACAAACGTAGCAATAATATCTGCTAAAACATTAACTGAATTCACTTTTAAAGAGTAATGTAACCCACCTGAAAATCTCATTCCTGACCTCCGGTTTAACTTCTCCCCTTGCCTCACTGATGTCAAAGAGTACTCCAGCACCCTGTGACATCACCTTTGTGTGTGGTTACAGGCTCAACAGAGCACACTTCTGTGGTCAGAGGTGAAACTCTGAACCAGAGAGGGCAGTAAGACACGACCGCAAAGTATGCACTCACCTTCTAGCTCTATTTTGGTCTCCATGTCCTGAGGGACAATAATGGCTAAACGGCTACACTTAACGGCTAAATGCTATACTGTGTTCAGCAGCTAGTTGCTAACTTCTGTCTGCCTTTCAGTGATGGGAAGCTAGTGTGCAGTAAGTTTATCAGAGCTTTTTTGCTAAAAACAGATGCCTGCTGTGCTGCGGCTGGAAACAGAGTTGATTAGAGTGAACCAAAACAGTACAGTTGTAGGCTGTAAAACCAAACAGTGAGCTGAAAGTTGCCACAAAGTTTGGCAGAGCTATGGGGGTGAAAATTCATTACTAACAAGCAACCCCTTTCACATCACACATATTGACTTGATTAATTGTTAGTATAAAACAGCATTTAGCTCAGATTTAAACTGGTTAACGATACACTGTCTGAAAAAATAACATCGTGACATTTTTCTGCCCTCTCCTCCCAGGTGTTTTGGTGATGACTCAGATCATTAACCCTTTTCGCACCATCCCTTTTAACATGAAAGATCAATTTGGTCTGGCCTACGGTGGTCTGCGAGGTGCAATTTCGTTCGCCTTGGTCTTTACTCTTCCCGATCACATCATCCGCAAGCAGCTCTTTGTCACTGCCACCATTGCTATCATCCTCTTCACTGTCTTTCTTCAGGTAAGAGAGTTTCTGTGGGTGGTCATACATGATGTATATTAGTGTTTTGTCAGTGGTAGAATAAAAGAGTGAAGACTTATGCATGTAAAGCAGTAGAGTCTCAGTCAGAGAGAAACTATCTTGAAACAGAGAGATGGTTTGTGTCACGATTTATTTTTTAAGCTTTGAACATGTTTTAAAGTTCAGACCAGAACGTTGCGCGGGATTTGGATATAATTATTTTGGATTCCAACTCAATGTCAGAGTAGTCTGAGTTACTCAAAAACTGTCTTTTTGCTGCTGCAGTAAGGACTGAATTCTGTCTCTTTTTAATCCTTGCATTTTGTATTGAGACACATGCAACTCTTAATTTTCCTCCTAGGAAGGTTGTGATTAATATTTACTGTGAGATCTATTTTGTCTGCCTGTGTGTTTTGCTGCTGAAATTGTGAAGTGAGCAAACAAATTTCACTGACTCTGAAACAAGTTAAATCTGTGAAGGCTAATCTTTTGACAGTCAGTTGGGATTTTAACAGTGTTTTTCTGGGCTCTGCTGAATCTGCGATTACTTATTTCGCTTCTCCACAGGGGATCAGCATTCGACCATTGATTGAGTACATCAATGTCCGCAGAACCAACCGCAATCTTGACAACATCAATGTAGAGATTCACTGCAGGGTATGCCACAGATTGTGAGTGCTATAATTGTGGTAGACTGTATGTTTTTGCACACAGTGTTAACAGGTCTCACTTTGCTCTCAGCTCATGGAGCACACTGTAGCTGGCATAGAGGACCTCTGTGGACAGTGGGGCCACTTCTACTGGAAGGACAAGTAAGAACTTTCTCTCCCTTTCTGTCTTGTCAGCTCATTCTGCTCAACAAAAAGCTTTTATTCATCACATGTTGCTTATGTACAGTCATGAGTAACCTCAATTACACATTACTCAGCTGATTTTAAACTACTCACTGCTGAACTGCTTCATTACGTTTATGGAGAAAGAATCTGCAGTGAAACTGGAAGCAAGATAGCAGTTTTAATTTGGCTGCTCTCAGTTTCTCTCCTTGTGGTTTTGTTTGACAATACTATTGTTCACTCCGGGACTGTGTGGTATGTTGACTAATGTTGGCTAATCAGACTCTGGTGTTGTGTTCAGCTTCCACCATTAGCAGTGACACTGATGTTTTATTTTCTAAAGCTCTGAATTTTTTTCTTAGTTCCTCATAGTCTCTTTTGAATGTCTTACCCTCACCAACTACATGCAACCAACATTGTGAGGTTGTGCGAAATTTAAGTATGTTAGTTTAAGACTGGAGAAACTAGCAAGATACAGTTAGTTTTTGAAAGTACCCATCCAAAAAAATCCCACCCCTTCCAAAGGCAATCTTCCAAAACACATTTTCATGCGCAATAAGTGCAGGGACAAAGTGCACACAGTTGGCAGGTATTCAATTTAATTCAAAGTCCTGCACCAGCCACGTATACTGGATTTTTTTTATATTTGTGTGCAGCATTTTGTTGACTGGTTGATGGATGGATGTTCAACAAAGATAACACAAATGCTTCTGAAATAAATTACCCTTGCTTTAAGTATGTGCATTACATTCATGCATTATATTACAACAGTATTCTAGTAGTTTTGTGTTTTGGTGCATTGTCACCTGCAACAACTGTTTTTTCTAGAATGCAATTTGTCTTTCTACTCCTTCAACTATTACTTTCGTACAGTGCTGTACGAACTAACTTTGAAATTATTTTGTCATTGTTTTAGTTATATTAAAATGTTATATAGCATTGCATAATGCATTCTTTTTTGTAAAACCCAGCTGTCCACACTCTAGTCTCCAAAATACTGATGGCTGAGAGAAAAGGTATTCATTTTGACAATTCCTCACCATATAAAATTCATATTACTTGCACCCACTGTGACAAAAAAGGATTGTGGGTATAGATTTTGAGGGCATTATAAACAGTAATCTTTCATTTTAAAAGAATTACAATTGCTATATGTCATTAACCTAGTGATATATTATACAGTCTGTGCTTACTTCATAGTCTTCATATCAAAAAAATCTATATATGTCTTTGTTGAAGATATAATTCTACAAAATTATATATTTTGTGGAATTATATCTTCAAAACAGCTTCTGCAACAAAAATTTAATAAAATGTAAATACAAAAAAACGTACTGTGTACACATTTAGTACCATATGCTATTGTACTTATTGTGTATGCAGTACAAAATATAAACACACAAAACATATACAGTAATAAAATCTGAATTACAGTATCTATAGTCATATGTTAGAATACTTTGAACATTGTATGCTCACATACAAAGCTTATACATATTGTGCATTTGTATTTATTTTATTTTACTTTCTTTGTCCAAGAACGCAGATTTTAAGTTTGATTTAACTTGAGAAAAAATTCTGTGAGCTTGACTTTAACACACAGAGTAATCAGTAAGGAGCCGTGAAATGTTTGTTTTGGCACACTGCATTTACATTGGAAGCGTAACTGTGGGGTTAACTGACTGAGGTTTAAAGGTGTTTGAGGTTATTCATATCCATACTGGGGGAACAGTGTAACCCTTTTTTATACACAGTCCTTTAAGATCCTACACTTACAAATAACCAAACGTTAGAATGTTCTTGATCATGTGTTTCATTGCTGAAGACCCGACTGAATGCACAAAGCCTCTGAATCAAGATAGCAGTGAAGATAGCAGCAATACATACCTGACAGGGCATTGCATGGGAAGATAAGTGTCTGCTGATGGATGTGGGTCAGAGATTTCAGCCAGTCACTGGCAAACTGGCAAAATATTTTAATATAAATTGAATTAATCCTATGCAGGGAGTTTAAAATGACAAGAAATAGTGCCTAGTATAGATGAGTAACTTTTAACCTAAAATAACAAGAACACTATATACCCTTCTACCACACAAAATGAATAAAAAGTACTACATACTATAAACAGTTTATGCCTCTGTGTAATACAGCTCCATTCTTGTCCAAAAACTGTTAAAACACATCAGTGAGCCACACTGTTGCACTGCCTGACGTGTTACTTAATAAGAAGACAAACTGTCAAATCTAATCAATGTAATGTCCTTTCTCTCCATGGCAGGTTTATGAAGTTCAACAATCGAATCCTGCGGAAGATCCTGATCCGGGACAACCGGGCCGAGTCCAGTATTGTGGCGCTGTATAAGAAGCTAGAACTACAGAATGCCATGGAGATCCTAGACACAGTGTCTGGAGACATCAGTGCTGCTCCCTCAATTGTCTCGCTCTAGTATGAAACCTTCATCGTGTCTCAGACTGTTACACCAACTCCTTATTGTCTGCTCAGATCAAAGGCGTGGAGAAAATAATTAGTTTTCTCTTAATATCTGTTTCTATCTGTCTTTTAGTGAGGAAAAGAAAAACTCTGCAAAACCTAAGAAGAAGCTTCTGGCTTCTGATCTGAAGCAAATGCATGACATCTTGTCCAAGAACATGTACAAGATCAGACAACGGGTAAGATATTAAATAATCTGACAGGACAACAGCATTCTACTTTTTTACTTTTCTTTCTTTTTTCATCATGCATCACAGTGATGGAAAGTAAATTTCAACATAACACCATATTTTAATACAGTTCTTAGGTACTAAAATAGTTTATTAGTTTATAATCCGACAGTTGTAGTAAATAGTTACTTTTCAGATTATTATTACATAAAAAACATGATAATCCTATGAAATACAATGCACTGTTCAAGATTAAACCAGTGGTTTCCTTGACTAGTACATGGTCATGTTTCAGATGTCTATGAGTTGTTATGAGTTCCACCAAAGAGAGATTTCCCTTCTAAACTTCCCACATGGTTTCTTTGTTCAACTGTTTAGTCTTAAAGAGGTAAAAGTATCCAATATTTCACAATTACAGAAAAGTCTAAAAAATTAATACAAATTTGTGCAGGAAAACTGTGATTTCCCCTTTTGTTTTGTTTTTTACATGAAAAGGCAGAGAGCACAGCATCAAATTATTTTACCTAAACGTCCGTGATCTTTGTTTGTTAGACACATTTGTCTGTAATCAGTAAGGGTGAACCTAAGTCACAGATGTAGTAGACTGGAAACATAGATTTTCTGTGACGCCTTACTCACACACAATGACGTGATTACTCCAAGCACTAAACACAGTGCTGTTTTGCATAGCCACAGACTGTGGCCAGCAGTACTTTTCCATTAGTGGCATGACATAACCCTCTACACAGAGACGCTTTGATGTGTCGACAAATAGGGAGCATATGCTTCTATTTTTGGGTAGCGTGTCTGTTAAAGTTTCTCACCCCTCACATATTTACAGTTCTGTCTCTCTCACAAACCCTGTGTCTCCTTTTGTCTGTGGTGTTATTTGTTTTGACATGAGCAGGCTGGTCTCTTGTGCCCTTCTTAAACTCGTATCGCGTTAACAGTTGTTGCATTTAACAGTGTGCCTGACCATGTTGACCTTTTGAAAAATTTGATAAAGAACCATGGCAACCTTTAGAATGTGTGAAAAGCGGTTATGTTTCTTTTTAGGTCTAACTAAAAGCTGACAGAAAGAACCATGTTGATAGTGATGTATACGCCACATGGAAAAGGTCAGTGTGGAAACTCCAAAGAGAGACCCAGACACTTGTGGCTCAAACAGGCATGGCCAGTTTTGGCTGAGTAATCTGAGCTTTAAGGAATGCTGCCTCCTCTCAGATCATCTTAACAGCTTCAGCCTTTGTTGTCTGCACAGTCAGTGAATGTTATTGACCTAAAGGTTCAAGTGTTGAGACCACCTGTAGGCTGTAGGACACGTCCACAAAGGTGGAATCTGTCAGCTAGAAGTGTCCTCTAGTGGTCTGCCGTGTGATGTGGTGTGTTTAATCTTGCACCTTTTTTTGTTTTCTTTAATCAGACGGTGGCATACACAAATAAGCATGCCCTGCCCAACGACAGCCACACCAAAGAGATATTAATAAGGCGCCACACAACCATCCGCCGCAGCCTCCGACCTGGCAGTTTTCAGTCATCGGTAAGCAGGAACACTCTGTAACTATGGCTGGTATTGACCTGAGGTATTGCATGAATCTTGTTACACAAAGTATCTTCTTTAGCCTTGGTAAGTGAGAGCTGATCCCTGTGAGAAGTAGGTTAATTATCTCTTGGCTACACTGAAATGAAAGCATCCCAAATTAAAACACGAGGTTCACTTTCTTAATCCCACCCTTGTTCACCATTCTCGTTTTCTCTCTTCTTCCTCCACGTATCATTCTGTTGTTTTATTCCCATGTTATTCTCAGGTGGTGCCAAAATCTCAGAAGTACTTCTCTCTTCCTGCTGGTAAAAGTCTGGACTCAAAATGTCCTCCTGGGAGGCTGAGCTATGCAGGTTAGCTTCTCAAACTAATTTCTAACACCCAGTTTTCCCCTTTTATTTTCCTTTTAAGTAGATCTAAGCTCGGAAAAATTTTAACATAATGGAACTTAGGTGTTAATTTGTGTATCAGTTTATTCCATCTCTTTATTGAAGCTATAGTATGATGTTTACACTGAGTAAAATATTCAAACCCAAGGCAGGCACTGTGGCTCTTGGGATGACAATTAATTGGTCGGTCAGTTGATCCACCACTTTGGTCCGGACTGAAATATCTCAATAACTACTGGATGGATTGCCATGAAATTCTGTACAAACATGAATGGTCCTCATAGGATGAAGCCTACTGACTTTGGTGTACCTTTAGTGCCACCATGAGGTTGATGTTTGTGTTGAAGATTGAAATGTCTAAACAACTATTAGATTGATATGAAATTTAGGACAGGCATTCATGTCCCCCCTGAAATATATTTTAATAACTTTTGTGGTCCCATCTAGTGCCACGTCATGGCAGCATTTCTATTTGTTCAATATTTTGGTTTATGAACAAATAAAAGCTAAAATATTGACATTCCCTCACAGCCTCACAGATGTCAGCACCAAATATTCCTGCTGTCCTGTGTTTAATTTTACGTTTAGTGTCTTTGGGAACTTTTGGATCTCCACCAGAATTTCAAATACAGTTATGTAGGTTTGAACAATGTTTGGCAGCATGAAGTTTAAAACTCATTAATTACCTTATTCATCAAGGATCTTTCTGTTATTTACATGTAATTGTATAAATATATAATCGGGTGGGATGGATGTTTCAATTAAATAATTTCTTTACAATTTTACCAATTTTTTCACCCGTCCCAGATTATAAGGACATGGGACCCTCCAGACGCTCTTGGTTTGGCCAGCCCACACGGTCCTCCTCCAGAGCCATGATACCTCTACGCAGGTTGGACTCCCTTCAAGAGGCGCCCTCTGTTGACATGCTGGATGAAAATACAGGGGAGGAGAGAGGCAGCACAAGCTGTGGCATGTCCAGAATAAACTCTGCTTCCAGTGATTCCCGCAGACCTGCTCCTCGCCGCCACTTCTATGTTGACAATGACAGCGGTTCAGCTGATAACTTTATAAATGGGCATCATGAAGAAGCAGCAGTGGAGGAGCAGCAGCAGCAGCCTGTGTCTCCATCTCCAACCTGGTCTGCTGAACCCAGAGACAACGCAACACGAAACCCTCTGCTCAGGCGGCCTCAGTGGAACCCGAAGATGTAAAAGTGTCCCTGAGATTTCAAGAGCAGCTGGACTGCTACAGACTGAGTTTCAGGTTCCCAAGCAGCTCTAGGGTCTCTACATATTATATATTCATATAACAAAAAGGTCAAGTAAATGAACACTGGAGGTCCACTGATTTTTTTTATAGGATTCACATCAATATGCCTTTAAATACTTTATCTTCCTGTAGGATTTCGAGAAGTGTTTAAAGAAAATGTGAATTAAACTGTTTTATTTGAGTAATTATTTCTTAGTACTTACAACTAAATATTACCTTATTTGTATTTTATTGCCTATTGTGTATAACAGTTGTACGGTATGATTGATAATACAAGTTTTGTATATAGACCATATTAGTTTAACACGAGGAAGAATTGCTGTGTCTCTACAACTAAAAACACCATTGACTCACAAACAAAACATTTATTTCTTGTGACTTTTTGGCATGTACTTACATTTATACAACTTTCCTTCTAGCTGGTATGTGGGTTTTTAAATAAGAGTGGTGCTCAGTATACAGCTGAAATTCAACTTAAAAAACCCAAACAATTTCATTAAATCTCTATTTAAACATATCCTAAGATAAATTAACAATCTGTAAAATTTAAGAGTCAGAAATTAGAGAAACATTCACTCATATACCACCATAGGAACCATTTCTCATGTGGTGCATTTGGAGAAACTACTGGCATTGAGGTAAAATGTGTTAAACTAATTATGGCCAACTTGACTACTCCAAAAGTACAACAGTGTAATATACCTTCAGGCAGCCTGATTTCACCACAGCAACTGTAAGTTCAAACCATTTTGAATGTTTAAATGGTTGAAGCATCATTGCCTGGTGTGTGAAAGGAGGATCACCTGTATTTTGGTGAAGACGTAGAAGTTATTTTGACTTGTAGTGTATCATCAGCAGGCCCACAGTAAGTCCAGGAACTTATTGCGGTAAGAGAATTAAATAAAGTGTGCATTGTTTCCAATCTCTGTCCCAAGTAGTATGTGCCAAGTCAATGTGTTTCTGTCTGATCAAACTTACAACAGTACAAAAGGATGCAGATTAATCTCCTCAGCCCAATACTACATTTGAGGTTTGAAGCCACTCTCCCTGACAGGAGGGCTGCAGTGTTGGTGATAAGGGGCCATTTTGACCTTGTGATGCAGTCACATCTACCTGTACAGGTATGTTTGGCAGAGGCATTGTGCAGGAAACATCACTCCCACTATGAGTCTGCGGTTCATCTTCACAGCTGGCCTCCAACACATAAGAGCACTTCTCTGTGTGGAAGATTTGCATTGATTTTCATAATTATAAATTCATTCAGCTACTCAGAGTTTATGAGTTTGGTTGTTTTTTTCATCCCTCTCCCATCCCACACGGGAATCCTCATGAGCAGTAAACCTACAGCTGCAAGAGCGAGGACCACTCCCACACTTGGGGGACCACAAGGGCTGAACTCCTGAGCCAGACCAGAGAGGAGAGGGGCCAGGATTCGACCAATGGCTGTGACAGACTGCCCGGCTCCGATCAGAGTCCCACTGGCTTGGACACCTCCTCTCTGCAGCTCTAGGTCTGTGATACATGTCCGTCCAATAGTGGTGGAAATGGCGAAGAAGGTGGAGGTAAGTAGCACCTGCCACACACTGGGCGCAGCGGCGTACAGGAATATGAGTGAGCAGGTGAGAACTGTGGAGTGAAGCAGCAGAGCAGGCATGTTGTTCCCATACAGCTGGGTGACTGGTCCCACCAGAAACCCAGCTAGGGCCCCTAAGGTGCTGCTATAGCTGATCAGATAACCTGTCACCTTTGGTTTAAGTGAGAAACGCTCCTCCAACGCCAGGGAGAAGTTACTGTAGTAAAGCATGATAGCTATGGCCATCAGAAGACGCACCAGAAAGAGGTCCCACATGTCAGAGGAGGCCACCATATGGATCTTTGAGACCACTGAGGACAGCTGTCTCCAAGCTGGCTGGAGCAGAGACAACTCCCACCACCTGAGACCACCACTGTACTTACTTGAAGCTCTGGAACCTGAGCCAGTCTCTGCCGCCAACAGTGGGTGGTGACTATTTGCATGACAGCCATTGTGAGCCGACTTACTGCAGTTGCTGTCATGACAACCTTTACTTGGGTTGTTGCTGGAGTTAGTTTCATTACGGCGAATTAGCGTCTCGCTCCAAGGTAGCATCCATACTAGCCCTGGAATGATAAACACATAGTGTTTCAAATACAGGCTCTATATAAGGTTCAGTGTGTAAGTTTTAGTGGCATCTAGTGGCGAGGATTGTGAATTGCAACGAGTGGCTCACGGTGCAGTCACGTGATTCTCGGATGGTCCTATTTCCCCAAGTTGTGGAGTTGTTCTTCTGACTTCAGTGTGTGTTCATGTGCTCTTAAGTTGGAATGTGGTATCAACATGGACGCTACTACAAACATGTGTTGGATTAGCATTATCAGAGCATATAAACAACCCACAGACATCTAGTTCACTCCACATGGACAGGAAACTAACTGTTATAACCATATTACAAATGACATATTTGCAAAATATGTATATGCAATATGTGATTTTGTACAAATCAAAGTTTTTCTTTATGCCCCATGTACACTTTATTTTTCTTTTTGCAATAAAGATATAAGGAAGAAATAATGATTCTGATTATTCCAACAACACATTAATGCACCGCTCACCCCTCCCTTTCCAAGAGCGTAGGAGAAGCTATGGTGGCCGACATGTTGGCTCTTGTGCTAAATAATATGTGTGGTCCTCCATTTGTCCAAATTTCTCTTCCTTTCTTACTTCTAATAAACCAGGTGACTACTACTAACGTTACTTGTTCTTCTTCGTACGTATTTCTGAAAAGCTGTTTGTCCGTTAGGGCTACTATAGAAACATGGCCGAGCAACATGGTGACGTCCATGTAAGAGGACCCGCAGTGTATATACACAGAAATGGTTCATTCTAAGGTAATAAAAACATAATGGTTTAATTATGTAAGGTCTTTATACACCACTGACAAGTTATGTATATTATATTGCATTTCTTTCAGTAGATCCTCCTAAATATTACACACTGGATCTTTAAATCAGTTACTTCTCTCTATTTTCTACCCACCTGCATTAACAAGAAAGATGGCCGCACAGGTAAAGGAGGAGGTATAAAAGCCGCCTTCATGCTCTGTGAGGTAGCCTCCCACCACAGGACCCAGGATGAAGCCAACACTGGAGGCTGCATTGAAATGTCCCATCACCAGAGGGCGCTCTGAGTCAGACACTAGGTCAGACAGCAGGGCTCTGCAGATGGACAGGGAGTGCTTGAACAGCCCTGAGATAGAAAACAGTCAACGCACAGTGAGACTACGCCGGGAATCCACTGACTCCGGCTACGGCACGTTTACGGCTGCGCCACGGTTGTGATGCGTCCACTGGAAGCGTCTCAGAAGCGTTTCAGCTGCGGAGCGTGCAGCCTGGCCCACGTTATTGACTTGTTGACGTTATTAATTTGTCCTTTTCGTGCTTCTACTACCCTCTTCACAGCTCTTTGGTAACCAGTGTTTGCATTTTGTGCTTATACTATGATTAAGTAGGCTATGTAGTTAAATTATTTTCTGTGTGTCTGTTTTAACCGGGTGTATTGTTGTTTTACGATCGGGAGCATAGACAGTTTATTAGGGCCTACTGGAGGAAGCCACCCCGCTGGTTGGAATGGAGAGCAGTGAAGCCAGTTTTGGACCAATAAAATACTACTACAGGGCTACATCCTGTTGGCACCAGCGTCTACTGCGCATGATCGCGCAGAATAACCGTGGTTTAATGACGTAGAACAACGGCAGAAACACCGTAATTCTGGTTCTGGTTCTGTGTCTGACTTCCTGCCTGGTTCGATGTGCTCTGTGCTGCTTGACACGGCTAGCAGAAAAAATAGACCTGCTACCTATTCTCTGCGGTGCGGAGAGACGCTTCTGGGACGCACGAGCAATGACTGTAATGGCCGCGATTAGCTCTGGCAACCGCGGCGCAGCCGTAAAGCGCCGGAGTCAGTGGATTTTAGGGTTAAGAAGCTGACTGTTCTTGCCTTTAAGATAAAGGTGGTGGCTTTGACATAGTTAAATTACATTTCACCCAAGAGCAAAAAGGACCTGCCTGTAATGTTAGCAGTTTTTAATTATACAACTTGAATGAGAAGTTAACCCCAAAGGGAAAATTAAGCAGGTAGCTATTTACCACCAGTATAACTTTATTTAACCAGGAGAAGTGACTTTTAGTAAAAGTCCTTTTTTGAGTTCATAAGATCATCAAACAAATAATTAATAGACAACTGTCCAGTTTCAGCTTTCCCCAAATTACTGAATTTGAACATTTGTCTATTTTTTACAGCTCAAAATACATCGAACAAAGCATGGCCAATGAAGAAATTATGTGGGGTAATGATTTAAGACAAGTAGGCAACAGGTGTTGCTTATAACATTAACAATGGCTTTGTTCTATTCAAGTTTCTCAGTAAGTCATGACAGTGTGATGGTGAGTGATTTTCCTACTGTGTCTTCTGTGAAAAGGGCCTACAGTTTGGGACCTACCCACAGGTATCCGTGCAAGGACAAACAAAGCGATGCTGGTGGACATCCCAAGCAGGCCGTAGCCTAGAGCACTCAGCAGCAGACAAGTCAGCAGAGAGTACCGCCGTCCCACCACATCACTCCAGCTGCCCTGCCGATCACACACAGGAAATGAAACACAACCACAAACCAAAGTTTCCATTCTCTGAAAAGAGATTATGGATTTTTGTACAGTCCTGTGAAACATCTGGACAGGTGGAGTTGAGGCCTAAATTTTGTTTGTGAACTGTTCACTGATCTGGGATTAATGACAAATCCCAACAAATGGAGATGAAGAGAGAAAAGTATCTTGTGGATGGAGAAACTTAAATGAAGCAGAAACCCTGTGTTTCCTCTCAAACAAGCAGCGCAGACCGTTACACAAGACTTTATTAGATTCTCACCCTGCCTCTCTCCTTCTCCTCTGTCTCACACAGACACACACGTACGCATGCACGCACACACGCACACACACCATCTGATGAAATAATGTAATTAGGACCAATTGAGTTTGCTGTGTTCTGGATGTAGCCTGGTGGGATTATCACAGAGACCCAGCTGTTCTTGTTTCCCTATGTTTATCAGGATTCAGCCGGTCTGCACACAGGATCCAACAGTTGACTCCTTATCTCCCTCCTAATTTGTCGCATGACCCATGAGAATTAAACCAATTTCAGGAGCTGTGGGCGGCAAGAGAGAGACGTGGAAAGCTGAGAATCTTGTGCTCATGTTCATTTTACAGGACTGAAGATAGAGGACTTCTTAACAGTTTGGACACAGTTTTAATCACCAAGGGTTTGATCTTTTCATCATACCATCTATAGGTTGGCTCACTGATAAAACATCACCTCAGTGTCCAGTCAGGGGGTGTCAAAGGGTACAAAATGTATTTCTGTGTAAAAAGAGTCATTTATGTGTCTGCAGCTAACTAGGAGTAGCTTGTGTGTGTGAATGTGCAGAGACTGGGTGTATTGTGCGACCACAATCAAACCTAAAACAGGCCAGTGTTTATTGTTTTCATGAAATGCCGGAGATGACATGGAATGCGACCATTTCGGCCACTAACTATGAGCATGTCTTGTCATGCAGGAGAGTCTGAATAGAGTTTAGAGAGAAAGAAGGTTTTTCAGAGAGAAACAAAGTCAATACTTACAACTATTGTGCTTGAGAAGAGCTGTAAGATCCCATATGTAGCTCCTGCAACAGTTTCAAATTTGTTTTAATCCATATTTGTAACACAAAGCAGTCACAGCGGGTGTTCAGATTTACTGAGTCGAATGTGATCATGCTAAGATGATACAGATTATTTCATTCAGATGTTGACATACCAATAAAACATCATCCAAGTGATGTGCAACAAAAAATATTACAGCACAGAAAAATTGTAAAAGTATTGCTTATTAGATGCAGACAGATACAGTAAATCAAACCTAACTAAAACTTGGTGCACATTTATTATATATTTAAGGCTGCTATAGATTTTTTTTTCTCTCATCATTTTAATCTCTCCATCATTTTCCAACTAATTTATTAATCATTTACTTTGTAAAATGACAAAATACACTTTCCTAGAGCCCAAATTAACATACTCAAATTGCTTGTTTGGTCCAACCAACAGTCCAACACTATGGTGCCCCTAAGAGTTCAACACACTACAGCTTAAAAAAAAGCACATGCTAATGGTAAAACACCACCAGCTGCAGAGGAAAGTTCTGTTTTGTTCTGTCCAACTTGCAGAGTTTCTGTGTTTGGTTGTATTTCATGTATTTGATTTACTAATTGATTCATGAACGTATTGTTACAGAACGAATATTCACTGTTGGAAACATTATGACAATGTATGATGCTTTGTTATTACATATTATCATTCTGGGACAACAGATGCAAATTAGCTGCTAGCTAAATCTGGTGCAATTAATTTAACTGTGCGCCATCCCTGCCAAAAATAAACAGTAAATTAAATTATCTTCAAAAAACAAAAGACTTAATAAAACTTTCTTTTTTTTGCCTCTCTGCCTGTTACGTTCGGCAGATAATTATTCATTAGTCATTTAGTTACAAGACTTTTCAGAGCTTGTCAGCTTGCTGCCTCATTATGCATGCACTCTAAAGGCAGACATTAGAGTACATCCGCTACGAAGGTAACTTAAAGAGTTGACTCTGTGCAATGGACACAACTTACCTACAATACCAGCCACAGTGGGACTTGCTCCGAGAGCTTTCACATGATGGCTCAGCAGCGGGATGATCATGCTCACCCCAAACAAGTCCTAAACAGAAAAGTGAAGGACAAAGAAGGAGGAGCAGGAATGAGGCAAGAGGAAGTATCATGAATGAAACCTCTCAACCGAAGAAAACATATAAATCAAACAGGTCAAGCCAGTGTTCGGTATTAAACACATAGTTGCAGCAGCCGCAGAATGACGTCCCTCGTCATCCTGTTTATCTGCATTGCTGAGATCAGGGCAGCTCATGCCAAACTCTTGATTGAAGTCACACAGCAGTTCATACAGTGTTCTTACACTACTCATTACACTAACTGCTTAACTTTCAGAAGCATTACTGTCCCCAGGGGCTTCCAGAGTTGCCTGGATTATTTTAGTCACCTTTAATTAGATGATTATTTAAGTTATGAAGGCAGACATGAAAAGTTAGTCCTCTGAAGCAGGAGGTCAGCTCTTAAAACAACATGGGTATTTGGATTCTTAGCATCTTTACAATATCATAGACTTGTTTGTATATTAACTATGCTATAACTTCTAGCACAGGGTCTTTAAATTCAATTAAGCATCAGCCCACTTTGCAACACATTTTACTGACAGTGACTTATAAATGCGACCCTCAATACACTCAAGACGTGTCAAAACAACCTGCAGTTCTGTAACGTATCCCTTATTTAGTAGCCACACACCTTATTAATTTAGGGAGAAATATATTTAAAAATACCTACCCACGTATTTGTATGTATAGATAACAATCTGCTTTTATTTTGAGTTGCCAGAAAGTATTTTACTTGCAGATACATATGAGCTATCTTTAAGAAGAAAACTATTCTCTCTTTGCTGCTCACTACACTTTGCTGTGTTTATACTGGCTTTATGCTTGGTTTTTAAAAATATACATATATTAAATTATTCTGTATAATACATAAAATCCCTAATTTATACGATCAGAAATGTTTTATAAAATGTTACAAACCACGCTTGAAGGTTTAATATATCTATGCAGGCACAGTAAGTATGACAGGTTAGTGTTTTAGGGGTCAGTGCACGAGTAAGATTTAGGTTAAAGGTAATATAGGGTACTTTGCTGCTTAAGACATAAATCAATTCTGAGAAAAGATTTAATAGAACTTAGGACCTGCTTTTAATCACCTGCAAACACCATAAAGATACCTTTGTAAATATTTGTTTAGTTTGAACATTTAGCAAAGATTTGCAGTTCACAGTTCATTCTGATGAAACCTGTACAGTCAAGTCTCAGTTAGCTACTCACCATGAAGCCCACCACATAGATACATTGTATAATCGTCGTCTGTCCTCTTGGTCTCTGAAATAAAGTGCTACATTTCTGGTTGTTCATCCTCCCGCTGTGACAGGACGGCTGCAGCCAAGGCGGAAGCGCTCATCCGCTCGACTATAAATTATTCAAACAAAACGTATATGTCCCGGCGGAGGTCTCACGGGCAGGGTGGCGGCAAACTGCTCGGTTTCAAACGTCTACACAAACATGGTATGTGTAAAAGGTGGCGGATATATAAAACAAGCGTAGATGTCGTTGACCGTTTGAGTTGTGGCTGGTTTCTCAGGTCTTGAAATGCCGTGTTGTCTGGTACGACTCCCCCGCGGCTGCACTGACAGTTGGTATTGTCCATGACGTCATTGACCTAATTCAGGAAATTCTTATTAAAAAAAAAGTATGTATGCTGTGTGTTTCATTGTTAATACTTCTCCACTAATAAAGAGAAAAGAAATCATAAAAAATCATAAAGGCTTTAAAACATATATATTTATCATAAATGGGACAAAAGCATGTCATTTTATCTCCAATTTGTAAATCATTTTTTACTTTTCACGTTTCAGTTTACATGACAGGATTGCACAATGAAATGCCCGTGTAGCCCCCCCCCCCGATACACACGCAGAAAATACGTAGACAGATGTTTAAATATTTTAAATTAGAACAGACTAAACAATAAAATAGGCAATAAAGAGAACAAAGCACATAAAAGTAACACTAAAATATAAAATATAAAGGAAAACTAATTGTATTTACAAGGAAGATAGTCTATGGGCTACAGTTACATATACACGTACACACATTTTGTTTTTTAAAGTATGTGCAATATTAAAATGTAATATTATACTGAAATAACGTTTTAGTATTTATTTGACTTAAATGTTATTATTATTAGTCTAATTTGTTTAGTTTTGTTTATAGATATTTGCATATAAAGTTGAATGCCGGTTCATAACCAGCACCAGCACTTATTCTTGAATACGGTAATGTACTATTGTTGTTGAAAAATAAACAAAAAATAATAATAACTGTTTTCATCCTATGGTTAAAGTGCTTAGTTGTGATTTGTTCTCATTAATTAATTCATCACTATTATAAAAGCCACTCATTACTAATATAGTTTACAAGTTGATATTCATAGACTAATAAAATCAAATCTTACTTAGTTTTCAACTGTAACGTTCAGGCTGACTGAGATTGCAGTTACTTTTTCGCCATCTACTGGACAAACAGGGGCATTAATGAGGAGTTTACATAGCCCATATTTCTGTTTTACAGCAAAAATACTGTGACACATTCAAGCTTACAGTATAAAATATTAATATGTTCTTGCAGTACTTCAGTGTAATTTATACAGCATTTAAACAGTACTACAATCACCACCACTACTACTCCAGCCTACAGTGATTACAATACAATATTTGAGTATTTACTATCAACAGGCGTACAGTTAAAACTAGAGTAAACTGCAATTGTAGGCTGCAATAGCGGGGTGGTGATTGCGCAGTGGATAAGACACATGCCTTTGGTGTGAGAGACTCGGGTCTGAATCCACTGTGCGACACCAATGTGTCCCTGAGTAAGACAATTAACCCCTAGTTGCTCGAGAGGTGTGTGACCTCTGACATATATAGCAATTGTAAATCGCTTTGGATAAAATCGTCACCTAAATGTAATTAATACAGAAAACATGAAATTCACCTTATTGCAAATATGCAATGATTTAGGAAATTACTATTGTCTTAGAACTATATTATCTATATTAACTATATTAATTCCTGAACATGCAGTAAGACTAAAATAAAATAAGTAGCTTTAGCTATGATCCAATTTCTTTTAAAGTGTAGTTACTTCATGAGCTGATAACAGTTCCTCAGCAATCCTTATCACTCAAACATGTTCATTTACCACCTTGAATGGTGCTGAAAAATTAAATCTTGGGAAATGTACCCATGGCTATGAGGAAGTCTGCTATACCCTAATAATATTTATTTTGTCCCAAATACATCAACTAAAAACTTATATGTCATTGTTAGTACCATTATGTTGCATATTCAATGAAGAACTCAACAGCATTAAATCTGTTGTTTTACATTACATAATATATCCTTTAAGGCAAAATAAATCCAATCAGTCTGAGAAACACATTAAATTAAAATGACTAGTGGTAAGTGAAAAATATTACTCATTACCCTCCAAAAGCTATCAAAAGTAACCGATCAGATGTTCTTTATTTCATTTTCAGACAACACATAAGTGTTGGGCATGGGGACATCTTATTGACATAATTAATAATAAACTGGACTAGACGGACAACACTGAGGCACTCTACAGGAAAGGACAGAGCAGGCTGTTCTTCCTGAGGAGGAAGCACCAGGCTGCTACGGATGTTCCACCAGTCTCTAGTGGCCAGTTGCATCTTCTTTGCTGTGGTGTGCTGGGAAGGTAGCATCGGGATTTGTGGCACAACAAACTGGGCGAGCTGGTGAAGAAAGCCAACTTGGTGGTGGGGATGAAGCTTGACAGTGTGGAGGCAGAGCCTGAGAGGAAGATGAGAGGCAAGCTGAAAGCCATTATGGACAACCCCTCTCATCCTCTCTATGCTAAGCTGAGGCAAAGGCCCCCTCCTCTATGCACCTATAGGAGGCTCATTTGTGCCATCTGGCATCAGACTCAACAACGCCACAGCACCCAACGTCTGCCATCTCCACTCACAGACTCAATTTCGATTTGGACATAATGTGTAGGCTAATTATTTTATATATTTGATCCTTTTTTTGATCCTCCCTCCTTTTTGATCCTCCCTCCTTTTTTTTATTGCACTTACCTTTTCTAATTTATTTTACTTTGTTTCTAGCACTACATTCCCCTGTGCCGCTGTGCCAATTTGAATCTTATCTTAATGCATTCCCTTGCCCCTTACCTAGCTATAACCATCACAAATTCATGCCTACCCTTAACCCTTACACTAACCTTAACCTGAATCCTTAACCCTCAAAAAGCAGTTTCTACTCATGGGGATCCCATTTTTTGAGTGTGCATTCAGGCCCCACCGGAATGTAAGAACATGAAACACACACACAAACAAATAAACACACACACACACACACACACACACACACACGCACACACACACTACAGAGCAGTAAATGTGGTTTGGAGTGCTTCTGGCTGAGGGTGGTCCTATGGGGTGGTCACATCAGTGTGTAAATTTGACAGTGCCTATATGTAGGTTCACCGCCAAATATGCCCCTTAGATGCTAAGAAAACAGTGGTTCCCCTCAACTCACACTGACAAAATCAGATTTTAAATCTGTATGTTTTAGGTTATAGGCTACTTACAACATTTATTTATGGAAGACTAAATAAATAACTTGACACACATCAAGTAACAAAACTGCTATTTATGTGGCACTCAGATGACAATTATCTCTGTGATCTTGGTGTGTGACACAGATGAAAATCCCCAAGAAGTAAAGTTGGATTTACAGTAATTTTCATCACCCGCATTGAAAGGAAATCATACTGGTGTGTGTGTGTGTGTGTGTGTGTGTGTGTGTGTGTGTGTGTGTGTGTGTGTGTGTGTGTTGTGCTGGTGTGGCAGAAGCTTTGGGCGGGGTGTTGTGGGACTACTTTGCTCCTCTTCTGTCCTTTCAGTCTCACCCTGCTCTGACATTCCCGTGCTGATAGTGGGTGTCCAGTTGCCACCGGTTATTTCTGTGTTGATCCCCTCCCTTCACACTCTCCAACTGCTTCACACACTCAGCCCCACAGCGGAGCGGAGCAGCAGCATTCAATCAGACCACAAAAATAGCTCAGGGGGTGGTGGGTGGGTTTTGCAGGAGACCCCAGGATCTGAAGGAGTCATGTGCCCAACCTTGTCCTCCCATAACACAGACAGAGGGACATGAGAGGAGTAAATAAACTAGCCGGAGCTTAATTTACTCAGTGGATGTACTACAGAGCAAGAGTGACTCTTCTTGTCACATGCACTCTCTTTAATTGGAGGGGAAAGTCAGACTTCTAGTGTGGGCTGAGTGGCTGGTCATTCTTGGACCATGAAGCTTAGTGTCGCATTGTTTTTTGCTGGGCTCTTTGGGGCTTTGGCAGCTGTGTTCATCCTCCTCTCGTTTGGAACGGATTACTGGCTGCTGGCCTCAGAGAGCTGCCCAACAAAACCTGTCGGATCTGTTGTTCTGGGTGATGTGACTGTAGAGGTGGGTTAGTTAACATTTGCCATGTCTGAGTTGAATATTAGTTATAATGTATTTTTAGGGTAACTCGTGGAACTAAAGTTTGGTCAGTTCTTGACGTTGTGCTAGAGACAAGATTATTTCTTATAGTATTTAAACTTTAAATGGTGTATTGTGGTGTTGCACTCATACCTTCATAATGAAATATGTCTTATGGTGGACATTTGAACTAGAATCAAAGTCACTTTTTCTATTTTGGAAACTGTGATCAGTTGCTCCAATCATTCTTTCAGTAGATGAACTGTAGAGTGGAGAGGCATCCCTGCAGGACCTCTCCACGTGTAATCAGACACTGTTTAATGTGGTGTGTGTGCAGCTATGCAGTGATTGAGACACAGCTTGTACCATGCGCCCCTATGATAGAAATACAAATACCAGTAGTCCCAGTGGTATGAGAGTGTATCAAATATCACCGACGAGAACATACCTAGTTTTTCATAGTGGGCACTGATACTGTAATTGAGACATGATATCACCACAATAAAACCAAAGTGGTAGCATGCAGAGGATTAAATGTGAAAAGGTGCAGCATCCAATAAGAATACAGTTGTTTTAATTCTTTAATAGACAGTTTAGTAGGATTGTTCACATTGTATAGCACCACTTCTTTACTTTTATGGCTTGTGTAATTGTATTCCCTTCCCTAATTATTTCTTAATATTTTTCAAGGCGTAAAATGCTAAAGCCACTGTCCGATAGCATTGATAGGAGAACAAACCAAAACAAACTAACAGTGTAATTGTTCAACAAGGTCTTAAAAGGCTGATTTAAAGGCTGACTTTATGAAACTTGAAGTTTCAACACAGCCTTCAGCTTCAAATAGCAGAGGGCTATTTTATGAATGATGTAACAGAGAGTTTAGGATGTGGGCTTTTTTTTGCTCACGAGCAAAAATAGCATGAGTGTTTCCTGAGTGGGTACACCCTTGACCTGCACGCTTGCTTGGCACCAAACCAAATCTGTATGATAGGTGTTTGTTAGACCTGCTTGGTCAGCTCAACCCTTGACCTGACTTGGCAGCTGCTTGTGCCACTGTGGCAACACACTGTACACCTGCCTCACATGACCTAGAGACTGCTCTCAGGCTTTAATTACATCTATAATAAAATTCTAATTCAAATCAGCTTTATTGGTATGAATGTAAAACAACAATATTGCTAAAGCTGCAAATAAATTACGTATTCCTTTCTCTCAGCGTGGCGATGTGGTGATGCAGGATGGCACCGGTGAAATCACTCTATACCATGAGGGTTTTTTCTGGAGGTGTAAGTTCGGAGGTGACTTGGGTGATGACAACCTGCTGTGGAAGCTCTGGTTCAGTAAGTAAGACAGACACATGACTGCTTTATATTTACAAATGATGAGAATGATTTCAAAATAAACACATTTCTTTAAATGTTTTGGTTTTCTTTGTCTGACCTGGTTAAAACCCTATATGGAGAAAAGTACTGAAGTGGTAACCTTTTCCTTTGCTACAAACTGAGCTTGCACATTTGATTAATGCAACGAAGCATGAAAAAGACCATAAATTATTGTTGTTACACCAAATAAGGAAACATTTTATGTTTTTTAAGTTATATTGGCTATGCAGGAACAAATATTTATTCCTTTTTTTTTTCAACACCAATCACCATCAGATATAGAGCAGATAAAGAGCCACTGTATTTAATCTTCTTTTTTTCACAGCTAATGCATCATCAGTGTAAAATCATGTTCATAAGTGATTTTCAAAAATAAAGACAAGTCAGCAAGTATGAAGATGGTAAAACATATTTTTTGATTTGCTAAAAAAGGCCCACAGCCCACGGCCTCCATTAGGAGCAGAACATTTGGGTTAAACTGTTGCTCTGAAGAATCTTTTAAGATACAAATAAAAAGGAAGAATTGTCTCTTAAAGGGCCCAGTTCTCGGTCTTCTAAAGCTGATGACAGAAAACCATTCTCCTTCACTGTCACATGGCAGCACTACACATGCTGCAGAATTAATATCCTTGTTATTATATCTATAAATCTCATATATAACGCCACAGTGGTAGAAAAGCATGTGATGTTATTCTGGCCGTTTGTCAGGTGATTGTGCATCATCTATTTTCTGAGGACTTTGAATGGTGGGTAATTGTCAGAAACAGCCTCCAGCACTGTAAGGACCTTGTGAGGGTCTGTGGAATTTCACATGGTGGAAGAGAAGAGTAGGAAAGGATATAAAAACAAGAGAGAAAATGAGTGGAATAATCACAACTTTTGTCACTCTGCTGTCAAATTTAGTTATATCCCAGTGCATGAAAGATGTAACAATGTACAAAGGAACTATGGTCGAAGCCTGCAACTGACAAAACAAATACCTTTGAAGTGTTAAAGTTAGAACTGAAATGTGAACCATCACAGTGTGTTAAGAACAGAATCTTTGCTTTTTTTGTAATATTTGATAGATTTATTTGAAGATGCTGTGTTATGCAGTTTGCTAAAAAGTGATGTCATCTAATTGCCAATTTACTTGTAAGACTACATTTTCATTTATTATTGGTGATGATATTTTCTTTCTCTTCAGCAAATCAGCCTCACTCAAAAGTGTGCACACCCGCCTACCTCTTCCCTTTCCCTGTGTCTCATCAGACCCATAATGCCACAGAGTATGATTCTGCCATAAGTAAGTGTCTCTATTTATTTAGATTTGCCTCTTTGTACAGATTGGCTTTATATTCTTCAGTGAGCCGATGGCTGTATATACAATTGGTTAACATGTCTGTTGTCCAGTCTACAGAAGCTTCTGGAGCATCTTTATGCTCATCGGTGTGGCAGCTGTTGTGCTTGGTGGGTTCATCATCATCTGTGCTGCTCCGTTTGCCAGCCATCGCTTGTATAAAGCAGGGGGCGGCCTCTTCCTGGCATCTGGTGAGGCTTTGAAATGGTTAAATCCAGTGGTGGAAAGTAACATCTTGAAGCTCAAATACATACAATTATCCAATATTTCACAACAAATTAGAAAATGTTGTCCTTGAACTTGTTTTTCTTCTTTCTTTCTTCTCTCATTAATAATCTCATGACCCCACACATCTGTTGAGAACCTACAGGATTAAACTACCTAATTGTGTATAAAGCTGCTAAAACTACCAGCAACAGTACAAACCCATTGATGCAAGAGTATTAAAAACCTAATAATGTAATATGTAACAATGCATCACTCATGGGTCATTTTTCTGCAGAATAAGTGGTTTTACTTTCTTTACTTTCATTGTATTTAGCTGATAATGCTCCTGTACTTTTACTTATAAATGCTTTTACATTGTTGTCTTGGTATTCTTATTTACTTCTCCCACCACTGGTTACATTTTAATTTCTATACCCTGTTTTGGATCCACTGGCTTACATAAAAAGTATGTGAGGGATTTTCAATCATCACAGTCTCATCGATTTGTCTCTGCTGCCCTTCTTTGCTCCAGGTCTTTTCCTGCTGTGTGTGGTGGTGATGTACGTACTGTGGCTGCAGGTGTTGGATGTGGTGGATGTCTACATAGACCACCAACGCTCTCTGTGTCCAGATTTCCAGCTGTCCCTCAACTATGGTCTGTCGTTCATGTTTGCCCCCATTGGCATTTTCTTCTGCCTCCTGTCCGGCCTTCTTTTCCTCCTCATTGGCCGAACCATCCAGATTCACTACCACTGATTTTAACCAGCAGCAGGTTAGAGGAAGTGTAAGCCTTTAGATGTTTAAATTTATTTTACCACCGGACCTTTGATATTTTCCCATTTTGTCTGCCATGCTGATTCTGTAGATACTATGTGGCAGCTCTGTGGTATAAATTATCTGATATCTGAGTTTTGAACACTTTGTTCCAGGAAAAAAACATTTTAACCATTGTGATCTATGTCAAACACAGCTCTGTGCTATCAGGAGATAGTAGACTATTTGAGAATTTCTCAACACGCCTGATCACAAATACCTGTGGTACCTAATGCTGTTGTTTGAATTTTGCTAGTGTTGATGGCTGTGAGTGTTATAAGTGTATGTTCATGAAAATTACCAGCAATCATATATGGGAATGAGATAAAGAGGTTCCTTGGTTGAAAAAGTAATACAAAGATATATGTTGCTTTGTATAGTGTAAAAAAAAAAAACTTTATAAAAAGTGCACAGTGAAAGCTTATAAGGTGGCATGATTGCTGATGATCTTCTATTATGTATACAGTCATAGGAGTCAGTGTTTTTTGGAAAGAACACCTGGCCAGCTGACAGTTTAAAGGGCTAGGCTGATGATATTCTATATTTTTGTTATTATCAACATAACCAACGAAAACACCAAAACGAATTATTTCCAACTTCCTCACCTTGTATGCGGCACTAAGCTCCAAGCCCATTCATTTATACTCAAGTTCTAACCTTTAAAAATGAACCACAATATAAACTTTTATTTCAAAAAAGGGCTAAAAAAGTTCCTGAAACAGCTGAGCACTGCAGTTTTTAGCAAACGTTACTCAAACAGAAGTAAATAGAATATTTGTTGGGGAACTTTTATAGCATAATGTGTATCGGCTCAGTATAAACTACATAATAAAGGAATATGTCACCCAGTGCAACAATATGGCTAAATGTTTAAATGGAGCTTACTACACCTAGTAATAAACTGGGTGAATTCATTGTTGGTTTTGGTCTTTTTCTTGACAATGAGAAGAATTTAATATATCATCAGATTCATCCTGTAACATAATCGAATATTTATATATGCTGAGTGTATTGTGCTCAGTTTTTCTGCAGTATTATTTCACTATATCTGTACATAGCCTGAAACTGTTCTGTCGTTGGGTCATATATTATTCTGTTGAACCTATTAATTGTTTCAGCACAGTTTATTCTGTTCATAAGTGAAGCTTGAAGCACTTTTGGCATTTTATGTTGAGTTTATTTAACTGTTTATGTTGTTGAGTTTTTTGTTGTACACGATTTTTGTTGTACACGATTTTAGGTTCTTCTATGAGTTGAGTGTGTTGTGAGATTCTGACATCATATCTGTCCAAATAAATGCCCCCCCCGTGATCTGTCAGACAATAAAATGATGAGGTGAAGGCAAGCTTTGATGTCTAAATGTTAAAATGAATTATTTTGTCCTTGTAACAAAGAATTATGATAGGATTGGCGCTCGTGAATCCAGGCTTTTCAGAAGATAGTGTCAGGTGTGTATAGCCAAAATCAGCAGTCCCATTTCAAAGTAAAGGTACCGGCACACTGAAAAAAAAGCTGAAGAGGCTCTTGAGCTGCAAAATGAATACATTAATTCCACATGCAAAAAAGTAAGTGACAAAAAACGTTTGTTTCAAAGGACCATCATCAGCACAAATATGTCAGACTAACAGCAATGACAAATCAGGAGAACACCTTTTGAAATTGGATTATATTGATTGTTGCTGGCATTTTTCTATGAAATGAGATCATTGTAACAAAGGTCTTGAAAAATACACTAAAATACCACAAGAGGACACTGTTGTCTCACTTGATATACACATTAACACGCACCCCTTTGCTTATCTAAAGTCTACCTGAAGTGTGTCTGGCTTTATGCATTTAATCACAACTTCAGAGGTAGGATCTGTAGATGAAAGAATTCACACCTTGGCTGACAGACGGATAGTAATTTCACCCATGAATGGAGCATTTGATCAGGATCTGAATGGACTCCTGAGCTGATTCTCATGTGTCTGTATCAACCTTGTGCCTTTCTAGCTTTATAATATACTTATCATACATAGGGAAATGCATCTGTAGTGTGCCTCAGAATGCAGAAGGGAGCGACACAATGTCAGGCATTGATTACTTTGTGAGATTGACTTTTCCTTTACAGAAGACACTTAGGATGGAGATTCACACTTCCAATTCCTCAAATTTCATATTGTTGTCCACACACTGAGGGAGAAGCCGCATCAAACTTCAGCGCAGCCATATGAGAAGCTATGCCGAGGTAAATCACTGCAGATCACAAGAAGAGGCAACAGAGGTTGGCAGATGCTAATAAACTGTAAGATAGGATCTCCAGGATTTGTCCTGTTTCAGGTTGGAGTGGTCCTTTCAGCCAAGTCTCCCGTAGGAAAGAGATTTCTTATCTGGTGGACTTCCTGGTTTAAAGATAATAAAAAAAAGTTTAATCATTTCTCTAGCCACATCCAAACGTGTGTGAGAGAGAGGGACAGAGAGAAAAAGAGAGAGAGAGAGAGAGAGAGAGAGAGAGGTTTAATGCAGGTGTGGAGCAGGCTACCTTCAGAAGAAGCCGGGCCTTGCAGTCAGTAATGTCATCAGAGTCCCAGCTGAATTCAGCACTGTTCTGCATGATTGCCCATGATAATTGTGTGTTGATAGGGAGTGCCGGAGATGGAGTATAATTTCCACCGAGAGATTCCTAAACAAATACCTGTGCTCAGCAGAGGGATGGAGTGCAGCAGGAGGTGAGGAGGAGAATTGCGGATGAGGGGCGATAGAGGATGAGAGGGTAACACTTCCAGAGGAGGAGGAGTAGGAACAGGGACAGGAAGTAGTGGTCTCACTTCAGGTGCTTATAGTCTGTACATAATGCAGCCAAGGCAAAGCCACGCAAGGTACTGCACTTTAAAATAAGAACGGAAATCTTTTTAATAGAATGAAATAGAACAGAACACACTAGAATATAAATGAATATAATGGGACTGAGAACAGAAAGGAACAGAACTGAAAACAGCAGAACAGAGAATGGAGCAGACACGATCTATAATCTAATCCTCAAGTATTGTCAATATACTACAGACTCCTCATGTCTACAGCCAAAATTATTGCTAGAATAAAATAAAATCAAATGAACAAAGTAGAGAAAACCCAACAATACAGTAGCCCTAATTTTTTATCACACTTTTCAAACCAAAGTTACACAGTATTTTATTCTGAAAACAATAAAATAACAGAAATGACCAAATTTGTCAAAACAAAGAAGTTACAGAATCCTTCCAGAACTGTTTCAAGACACATGGAAACACCCTGCGTTTAACAATAATTTGTGTCTGAGGTAGGTTTTCCAAAATATCACTTAAAAAGAATGAAAGTGTTTAAAAAGGACATCTATTCCTTCTCCCTCTCCAGCAAATATTTTCTGTTTCAATTAATTACTGGACACAAGATGTTTCCCATTCTCAGTGCTTTTGCACTGGAAGTTTCAAGTTTCCACACCACGCTTGTGTAAGTTGCATATAGTACCACAATTGGCTTCTAGACCAGGACATAATGTGTGATGACATATGACAAGTGAGCACAGAGAAAGTTTCCTCCCTCAGCATATGACCATGAAAATGTTTCTTTTAGTGTGAAACAGTGCACATACATCATCCTGCACTGTGAAAGTAAAACATCACAGTCAAGGAACAACAAGCAAAACACATTTTTGAGTGGAGGGGGACAGGGTGCAGAAAGAACACTCTTTAAAACTTTTTTTGCTAAGTCACATTTTACTATGCAAATTAATTTTGTCAAAACTCTTCACAGGTTTCTCTTTAGCAGCGTGCAGCTCAGCACAACAGTTGCACTAATGCAACCAAAACTCTTCATACACATCTCAGGATCAACTCATGTACACAAATAATTAATGACAGCATTTCTCTGCCAGTTGTAACACTTTGTCGCTCATTATACAGTATATTGACCTTAAAAATCACTAACAACAGGTAGCATTATAATTAGCGTCTGTGGCAAACAGATCTGTCCAGACATCCAGCATTCACTGTGTCCAAGAGGGACATCTAATCATGTGGCTGGTGGTGAATAACTTCCCTACTTCCTTGCGGAAAAGATTTCCTCTGTGGTGTTGAGGAATGGTGAGTAAGATGAGATTAAGTGACACCATTCTGGGATGGGCTGTAAACCACTCCTTGAAACGTCACATTGTCCCATACAGTTACAAAACCTTCTGGATTCTGTCTCCCTTACCTACGTTTCTCACCTGGCACAAGTCTTTTATAGGTATCTTCATGTAATGAAACTAGGAGCGCAGTTTCCCAGTTACGAGTTTATGGATTTACATTTTTTAAATTAGGTTTTAGTTATGCTAAGTTTTGAATGTAAATTTAGTGGTTTTGGCAATGGTATGTAAATATGTGCAGAACGGCGTTTAAATACACAGTTTTGGTGGTGGATGAGTCTGAGTGAGAAAACAGTTCATGACATTTGAAAGATGTGGTCGTTGCATAGATTTTGTGTAAAAGCAAATTAAAAATGACCCATGTTCCCGTCTGCTGTGCTGACTGTGTGAAGAGTTTTGAAAAAGTGAACTGATATAGAGAAATGTGACTTGGCAATTGTAAAAAAACCGCAATGCAGAAATGCATGTTTACAAAAATGTGTTTTTATTACAGAAGTTAATAAGGAAACAAGATTAATTTCAACAGTGAGTTTCATTGAGGCTGAGTGTGGATACCTATATATGTATGTATGTGCAAAAGCTCATGAATGTGTGCCGGAACTATGTAAATATATGGTATGTGTACTGTATGTGATGCTTGTGTGAAGGGATCAGAAAACAAAGTCCACAGAGAGGAAGAGAGGCGATGCAGGACGCGCTGAAGTCTTTCATTCATCTGGTCTAGAAGAAGATGATAAGTTCGACTCTCAGTCAACACTTGTATATTTAACCTTGAGGGAGGTTTAAGTTAATTGGAAAACACTCTTTGCCTGAGTGCTCTCACCTCATGGCACAAAGTGTAGTTATCATAGCTTATCTTCCAAATGTATCATAATCCCGCATGACACTCAAGTCAGATTTCATTTAAATCTGATTACTTTCAACTCTCAGAAAAAGCAAAGTATTTGAATTGCATGAACAATATGGCAAGTCATATTACACGCTGCTTTCCTCTTTAGAGATAGTTTTACATAATTTCCCATTCGTTTTGAAATAATGAATAGACAATGGGCTGTATAATTGTGAGAATTTACAATTCAGAGGACTACGTCGTATAATCACCATGCATAATTCAGAGAGTTGAGCACATAGGTCACCGGTGGCGGTGGCACAAAAAGTAACTCAGGTCATCATACAAACAGTTGAAAATCAACACTTTTATTGGTGCTCAACTTCAAACATTAAACAAAATCTCTTTGATGAGGCAACATATTTCTTCAAGATCGCAAAGGAAATATGAAAAAAGTACAAGCAGAGCGTCCAATTATCTATGCACCTCGTATATTATCTTTTCTGTTTCAACGCAGTCTGTAAGTTCAGAGGAACTCACTGGTGTGTAAAGAGGCACTGGCAGTATAAAAACTGTTATTACATTGTTGGCCAGTGAAAGCTACACCTGTACTGAGTGGATCCTTTCTGCCCCTCTAACATCCTCTGGCCTCACACCTCAGATTGTGCATATAAATTACATTCCAAAGTGTGTATGGATAGCCCTTGTTCATACTCAAGGTCTCTTGTTTCAAAGGCATGCTAATGTCTTTCACAGTGAACTCCTCTCAGCAGCCCTCTTTTGACTGCCAGAGCAACTGTGTAGGAGATGAGTGGAACTCTTCAACTCTACTTTCCTCTTGAATATTCACACATTTTAATGGCACATATAGTATATCCTCAAATCCTAAACAAAGAGACAGATTTCATTAAATACTGGGTTACCCAAATGAGATTAGAGAGTTTCAGTTGATGTGTTTTTTTGCTTAAATTATTGTTGTAGGTGTCTGATAATTGTCAAATTAATTTGTAAAATCTTTCAGTACGTAAATCCCATGCTGTTTTAAAAGATCCATACTGTGTTAACACCCACTAGTCATGATTTTCTCACTTTTAATGGGATTTTCTCACTTTTAATGGGATTTTTGGGATCGCTGTGTTTCAGCAATGAGCACTGCAGCTCCTTATTTTGGTATAGCTTCCCCTCCAGCAATTAATTAAGGCTACAGTACAAACAGCCAATTGATTTGGTCATGAATATTCAAATATATCTCTTGCATATCATTGCTTATGCAGTGTTGTAACACAGGGCGTTGGTGAGGCGGGCATCATTGCTACAAAGCCAATTCAGGTTTCTGTGCTGTATACCTATCTGTCCCCATCTGAACAGTGAGTCAGTCCCCATCGTTATTTGACAAAGTGAGAATTAACAATTTTTTTAAATGTTTACATTACTTTTGTATTATTTCAGTATAAACTGATTGTCCACTTTATTAGGTACACTTGTACAATTTCATGCAATCTAATACAGCTGTAAAGTCTTCTTTAATGTTCAGTGTTGTTGCCACTGTCACAAAAGTATTAATTCCATCACATGTTTTAGCATTAAGGTCATAGTTGTTGTCCCGGACTGCATTCTATTCTGATGCATTTCTAATATTCTGACCCCCTCACAGAGAGGACAAAAAAATCATAAACACCTCTGAACATAATGTAGTTCAGTCATACACCACTTTAACAATGATAATAATATATAAATTAATTTACATTTCATTCAACAAAAACTGAACAACAACAACTTTGTAAAGATGTTATGACAGAACGGTTGTAATGGACTGCATTTAAATTTTTGTCCATTCTGAAATGGTCCTTAACTTTTACTAAATGTATCCATTATTATTATTTAGACTTTTTGAAGCTCCACCTGTTACTCCAATGGAATGCATCATCTCATAGCACATAAAATTCACAATCTGACCTGAAAACAGTAACTTTTACTATATTTCAAGGGAACATAATCTTTTGAAAGCCTTTTTTTTCTTCATATCCTTGCTCCCATGTTCACTTCACGCAGCTTTAAATCTCTTATTCTCCTTCCAGCGTGTCTCAACGGTACAATAAAAATGTTCCATCCTGCTGAACCACAACCCCTCACTCTGTTTTAATGTTACAAATGTTTATTAATGCCATTTTACAAGAGGGCACTGTCATATCTGATAGTCTTAAACATGTCAGTGAGTGTAAATGGATTCAAATAAATAAACAGGCACAAGCACTGTTTACCATATTTAACAGGAAAAAAATATACAATTCTAATGTAACTATTCAAATGATTTCTACTCTGTTTGTTTCACTCTTCATGTGTATTCATAAGGGATGCTTCATATGCAACCTCACTTCATTAGAGCAACAATTATGAAAATGATGTATTATGTATTGAAATCACAGCAAAGCAAACACAGATCTATTATTAACACTTGAACTACATCTGTACAGACATTACAATGACATGGCCGGAATATTAACGTAGGTGACGTTTCTCTAAAATTACAACACGATGACACAAATTACTCACATTTGTACAAAAACACTGACAAGAACAAGAAATCTTTCTAGTGGTTGAGGTAATTTTTGTACACTGCAGTAACGTGGCTCTGATTAGGAGAAGAAATAGTTTGTAAAATAAGTTAATAAGAAAGTGAAAAAGGAAGCTAAAACCACAAAATTAAAGGTTAATTTTACACTCTAACTACAGTAGCTGAAGCACTATAATGAAAACACTTTTAAATGTAATTGTAAATTTGAAGTTTATAGTTCTCAGCCATTCAGCAACACTGATACAGAAACAGATTGTCAAATTAAAAGACATAAAGACACATAAAGCAACAACAGTAACAAATAGTTTGTTCAGACAAGGACTGAATGCTTTACCTGCTGACTTCCTTTGAATTGATGCGGCAGCTTTGACGACAAACAATCCTTTTTTTCCTTTGACATTTTAAAATGAAAGCCTACTGTTAGCATGAGGAATGTTACAATCCTTTTTCTTCACCACTGCAACAAAACAGGCTTCATGTGTGTCCACATCCTGTGGCTGTTGCTGTGCTTTTATACTGGTTTCAACTTGCAAAATTATACCTTTGACCCCAAGTAGGGCTGACATTCCTTGAAAGTAAAATCTTATGCAGAGTGTAGTGTTTGGTTTTGCAATGGTAAGAGTAGACTTTGTATTAATTGAAGTATAATGATATCCCTAGCTTGGATGTTGGGGAAAGGAGAAAGCAGTGAATAATGTATCTCCATGCAGATGATAAATGAATATACTGAATAATATACTTTATTAATTCATACGTTTGAAATGTAATTTAGATTGCCCTTATACTTCCATTACTTGCATCTCTATTTTAATCTGGCATTAAACATATGTTTGATTCTTCACCCATGTGATAATTTAAATTTTGGAAGGACTACCATAAAAAAGGAAAATCTTAAACTCCACTTCTGTTGAATATTTATTTATTTCCTCACTTTGTTCTTTCCTTTCTCCTGTGTGAACTTGTGTAAAACGTATTCACTGAATCTTTTCCCTTCATTTTACCATGGCTCCTTCTCTTTCTTGTTCATAGCTGAAGATGAACTGAATCTGAGAAAAGCCTCGATAAACACAACACAAAGTTCTGCAAAGTTTTACAAAGTAAAAAATAAATGCCAGCTGAGGAGACACTACCGGGCTTCAGGCAATGGAAGTCACATGCTAGGGGGACCATACGAAGGCTGGTAAATGTTACAGATGATAAATAAACATTATTTAAAAGATCTGTCAGGTCCTGTTAGAATGTAGCCGTGGTTCATTTGTTTCGCTGCTCTGAGGGTATAAGGAATATTTAATCACTCCTCTGAATGATATGAATAATCACAGATACCATTTTCTGGGAGCCACGCACACACGCACACACACACACACACTGATAATGATGTGTGTACTGAAGTTTAAGATTTACATACTAACTCTATCTGAACAGTTTTGTTCAGATGGAGCTAAAGACAACAGACTTCACCAAATTATTGATCTTTGCAACTCAACAGAATATTTATATTTTGCTACTTAAACAGCAGATATTCCTGCTTTTCTGTCATAAATAGGTGTCACTATATTTACACAGGTTTCAGAAAGCCACATTTAAGACTTTTAAGACATTTAAATGATTCTAATACACAATTTTAAACACACAAACTACCTAGAGGCCAATGTGATGTCTTCAATTGTCTTGTTTTGTCCAACCAACAGTCCAAATCCCCAAACAGTATTCAGTTTACAACAAAAGCAGAAAAGAATTTGTGGATCTTTTTGTTTTCATCCCCAACACACCCACTAAATGGAGCTCAAAGGCTGACCTTTGTGTATGTGTGTCTGTGTGTGTGTGTGTTGTGTTGTGTTTCCCCATCACTGCATATTTGTATGCAGGAATGGAAGAAGTATTCTCATATTTAATATTAACATTAAATCATTAAAAACAACTACCTGCTATGGAAAAAGGCTTCTAGCACTGCTGATCCCACTGAGAATCAACAGCTCAGTTTGCAAATTTGTCGACAATAATTTTAGAAAAATACTCAAATTGATGTCAGACTCTACAGGGTGGTAACTGGATTTAACCTGTGTGTAACCCTGGTCCAGTCCCTGCTTTGCCCCTCCAGCAGAAGATGTCATGCTCTTGCCCATCGGCACACAGGACACCTGCTTGTTGGCACGGTGAAACATCTGAGCCTCTGGGATGAACAAAAGGGTGCTGAATGGGTTACCCTTAGTGACAGGCCTCTGAGCAGGACTTGGCATCTACAACAGATAAATTAGGATAAATTAGGAGGGCTTTCACAGTGTGATTGGGATGATGGAATGATTTGCCCTGTTATCGGCTTGTTGTTGTGTAACACATAGACCATCCATCCATCCATCCATCCATCAATCTGTCTATCTATTTTAAAGTAGGGATAAGCCAGCAGTCATCAAACTTTTTCTGAAGCCAAGAAACATTCATGCCCCTGCACCTCAGCGAAAGTGTATATTGTTAAGATGAAACTGAAAACGACAATGGAAATAAGAAAAGGGAAAAATCAAATATGAAACCAAAATGGTAAATGGAAAAGCTTCAATGGAAATACTTAAATTAAAAGCTTAAAAAAACAAATTTGCATTTGCACTTGATACCATTTGATGTTTAAAATTTTATCTTTCCCATTTTATATTTGTTGTTTGACATTTGGCATTTGAAGCTGTATGTAAATGAAGAGGCATGGCCATGAAAGAAGTGCGGTATGTGAGAGGCTAACGTTAGCAACTAGCTATAGCTGTTATTTGGAAAAGATACAATTTAATATGTTTAATGTCAAATGCCAAATGGTAAAGTACAAATGCAAATGCAAAAGATTTTCTTTTTCTATTTAAGCTTTTAATTTATAGGGAGGGACTTTTACATATAAATTAACATCTGTTGCATTCAAGCCCTTGCCACAAGAGTTCACACAATGCTGATTAAGCCTACCACCACAAGGTAAATCTCTATATTTGCAGTATACCGGTCTCTTTGGTGAACTGGTAATGATGTGTTTTTATTAGTGCTGGGCAACGATTAAAATTATTAATCGCATTTTTATGTGCAAATTTGAATAATGAATTCTAAAGTAGTACATTTTGCACTTTTAATTTAAATGTACTGCTATATACACAAAAGTGCAATAACATGTTGTTTGCAAAACTTTAAACTAAGTAGCAATAAAATATTTCTTGCAAATCTCAAATTACTCTCACTGTCAGAAGGGGGAGACAAAAGTTCTGCACTGCAGGTTTAAGTATTTCCATCTAAGCCAGGGGTTCTTATTTTTAAGTTGAAAATATTTCGCGACCCCCCTCCCCCCTTCACGGATCAGACAGAATGCGTTTTTAGCAGTGAGAGGCGCCTTTTTAAATTGTTTTCTTTTGGCAGTTGAAAAAAATTCAACTGGTGCCCGATGTCATTCGCGTTTTTTTCCCCATTGTCCAATCTAATGAATGGAGATTTTTAAATTGTTTCTTTTGGCAGTTGAAAAAAATTCAACTGTTGTCCGGAGACTGCAACAAACTGTCCCTGACTCATCCTAAAATAAGCCTTAAACCGACCATCATTAAAATGAAGCTCCTGGACCAGCTGGTGGTAGTACTACCAGTGGTGTCTCCCCTTTCTGAGAGTCTCATATGCCCACACGGATCTCAGTTTCCCCGTCTTCTGCGTGTTTGTACACCTCACACACTCAAAACAGTGCCAGAGCAGTCGTTCTGCGTTTGGCAGTTGTTTTCAGCAACAAAAGACACAGACCTGTGAGTTGTGATCAAGTTTCTGCTAATATGACAGTTATTAATTAGCGGCATACCAAAGATTACAGATCGCTGGCGCTATAATCTTTGATTAGACTGACAGGACAGCTGATCTGATTCAGTGGTTGCCTAGCAACATTAAAAAACCCCAGCGCTTTGCACTTTTCTAAATTCAACCAAAAGCCATTGCTGTGCGCCCCAGGGGGGTCCCGATCCCCAGGTTAAGAACCACTGATCTAAGCTATTCCATTTCCCATTTGAGTTTTGTACTTTCCCTTTTCTTATTTCCATAGCCATTTTTACAATTTAAGCTTTTACAATTGAAATTTTTTTCAATGTCACTTTATATTTTCTAATTATCATTTTATGTTTTAATTGTGCTTTTTCATTTTTTAAGTTTAATTATGGCCTGATTATTCTTAGTAATATAGTCATTTAATAATCTTTTTTAATTTTGTATTTGGACTTTTAATTTTAATTATGACCGAATATATCCCCCATACACTTATGTGTACCTGAAAACACACCCACCAGTATATTGTGTATTGGCTGTGAAAAGATTCTGCGTCTGACCTTTCTGCGGCTTTTCTTGCCTCTCCTCATTCCTTCTTGTTTGAACTTTTCCTTTCCTTTCCTGCCTTGCCATCTGTTACTTCAACATGTTCGTGTTGCTTGTAGTGAGCATCTGCTTATTTTAGCAGCTTTGAACTTTGCAGAACATATTACCTCATTATTATTTATTTCACTTTATACAGACTTGGACTTAAAATGATTGCTTACAGTAAATGCACAGTGGATAGATCGGCTGACATTATTATAATAAGATTAACATTCTTCTGAGTTGTTACAGTAATGATTTGCATGTCATTCTACATTGCAACATGTCATCTTTTAGGGTGATTATATACACTGTTGTCACCAGTTTCAGTAAATAAAATATGCATTTGGTTCTAATGGAGTTAAAATCTATCCGAATATGAATGAATATTTATTCTGTTTGTCAGGTTTGAAGGTACATCACCTGCAGTCTTCTCCTTTTTGTAACCTTCAGTAAATGCTTAAGCAGCATTTTATTCTCATTTCAGTTCCTGGGAATACATTTTCTCAGAGTGAGTTTAATATCTTTTTTTGCATTATGTGCCACAATGATGGATTATCTTGATCGTAGATCCGAGCGTTGACAGGGGGGGGGGGGGGGGGGGGGGGGGGGG
>NC_060156.1:17612247-17653927 GCF_021292245.1 Micropterus dolomieu | reverse complement strand
GGGGGGGGGTTAGGATAAACCGTCTTTTGGTGGCGTTTGTCCAACTTCACAGACCTATCAACGCAGGACAATAAATCTTCTGAATGCATATTTAACACTGAATCAATGTACACTGTAGCTTGAAGGTTAACCTTCTTTTTTTGTTCAAATTTGTTATTCAAATGCAGAGTGCCTGGTATGGAAGCCTTTGTCCATTTACAGCACTTATGCACGCTTCACTGATTGTCTGTGAGTTACTGTAAAAAGGAATTCAAACAACAAATGACCTCAAATAAAATCTCATCTACATGTATGTATCTCTTTAAACTGAATTGATTTACTACAACATTTCTGAAGACCAAAGTTCAGCTGATTATCTCAGACAGACAGAAGAGGTGGCTTCAAACCTCTATACTCCATCTTACATCTAAAGCCTTTCCAGACTTTCCAGCCCATTCTAAACCAGAAAAACGGCCGTCATCATAATGACCCATATTTATACTTATTGTTACACGTCGCCTTGCTATGGATGGTGTGTACTTATTTAAACCCAAACCACAATAGTTTTCCTAAATCTAACCAAGTAGTTTTGTTGCCTAAACCCTGCCAAACTGTGACAGTTTCACAACGTTATATCGCATAACTTGTGTAATGTACATAAGGTCGCCTGTCGCTGATACTGTCCAACAATCATACATTTTATTTGTCATTAGCAAACACCCTATTCTCTCATTTAGGTATAAGGATGCACTGTCTAAAGCATCTCTGTGCACTGTAATACTGAGGGCATCCGCTTGTTACATTATTAGAAAATGTTCCAACTTTGAAATTTGTTTATATTTCGTATTCATACTTATATTAATCCAGACCACCTGAGACAGCAAGGCCAATTCCGGTAAAGGAAAATGTATATGGATGTCTTTATGTTGCCCAATAGGTTCAAACAAGGTACAAAAAGATTTAATTATAAAGTAGTATATAAAGAGAGAGAGAGAGAGAGAGAGTGAGAGAGAGGTTTATGGATTGTTGGACCAGTAGAAAAAATAAGGATCAAATTCAATGCAGCACCAGAGATATTGTCTCAAGCAGAGATGAGGATCAGGCTACAGAGGTCTAAAAAGATCACTTTTTTCCAACTCCTGCACCTTTAATGTGTAAAATTGTTCCCCTCTCTGTTTAAGGATTAACATTTTGGTCATACATTATTTAACATGCAACAATGCTTTAATGGCAATAGGTTTACTGCTTTAAAACAAGGGAACTTTATTTCTGTCCTTTGTGTTTTATAACTTTGGAACAAAATTAACATTTTCCTTCAGCGTCATTCATCAAACCTTCAAAGTGCATTTAAAAGACTTTAGGAAGCTTATATTTTAATTATCCTCTACTGAGAAAAAAAAATTGAAGTTCAGACAGGTAACCTCTTCATGCCCCACATTTTGCACAACACCGCCAAACACATAGTGTTAGTAACAGAGAAACGTATTATTCAAAATGGAAAAGTAAAACATTAATACTTTGACTTTCACAATTTAATTTACACCTCTACGGGAAATTTAGAGTTGCCAGTTAATCTAATCTGCATTTTAGGAAACTGCGGTACCTGTAGGAAACACATGGAGAACATGCAAACTCACAAAAGATAAACACTTGCTAAAACAGCATTGATACAAGCCCTAGGAAATATTTTGCCAATTTTGTTCCCATGACTTTTTGAAAACATTTGTTAAAAAGGTTCTGAAAAATAGCTTGTACTAAGAAATGTTAACTAACAAATGAAAATGCTTTGAGAAAGATTATTTTGCACAATAAGAAAACATGCAATGCTATTTAAATATAGAAGAAACACATGTTGATTGTCCAAAAAAAGTAACTTAAGCCACAAAAAAAACCAAGCTGCTGATTACTGTTATATTCTGTTGTATTTTTATATTTATGAATTATGCCCCGCCAGCTAAATTTTTTGTTTCTCTTTATATAAATTAAGACATTTCCACAGTAAATTGGAGCAGAAAATGTCTCCAGAATGGAGGAAATTAAGTGTTTAATTCTCCAGTTTTCTGGGCGAGGCCACTCATGTATTTCAGCATTTCATATTGCTTCAAAATAGTGGTAAAGATTTTCTAGTCTTGTTCTCGTGCATCACCACGTCTAGTGACACAATTGTATCATCACGCTCCTAATCTGTGCCTTTATGTCCCCACCACTTTTCAACACAAAGTGACGCCTTCAATTTAAACTAACTAGAGAAACATGCAGAAAAGGTACGTAGGAGTTTTTAATTTTTTGAGATTATGTCCCAAATATTTAATACATTCAGTCTAAGCATTTGGCTCTAAATGACAGACATTCACAATTTTAATATTCTTGGTGGATGTCTCTACTTTGTAGTGTCTGCAATGCACAGACATGGGAAACAGGGTTTTTTGGGCCCAGAAGCAGACACTAACTGTGACACAGGGAAGCGCATTGCAAGATAAATTTGTGTTTCAAAGCTAGAGAACAAATTCAGGGATTAAATGTGTGACACAAAGCAACCATGGGGCTGAAATGATGAATTTCAATCCAAATGAGGTTAATAAAATCTCATCTGTTAATGCAAAGTGCCTGTCACAGTCCTTCTCCCCCTTGTTTCATCACTGTGAATGACACCATCAATAGTGGTGTAAACAGTAATGAGTATACTAATTCAGTTGTATGCAGTAATTACACACTTAATAAACTAAAGTGTTATTCCATCTTGGATTGGAGTAACTGCCCCACAAGCACCAGAGCATCTTGTCTTGGGATTATGAGCGCCTGTTCTGTTAACAAGGTGATGTGGCTACGAATAAGACCTGCTAATGATTTAAAGGGCATATCAGCTGTGGCTCGTTTGCTGAACAGTGGAGGAGCACACAGCGTACAGTTTCTACTTTAATTAGGGACTGGCTAAAACACGCTCCCCGAGGTCTTGACACATTACCAATACTCATGTGCTCGGGTCCATTACTGCTTAAAGCAGCTCCTCAAGGACTACAGGTTATTCTATAGCTGTCCAATAATGTAATGCACTAGAGTAATGTTTCCCAGGTATTCCGATGACATGACCTGTCCATGCACACAACAACAGAGGAGTAATGCATTTCCTACACTTTGCATTCAATGTATGCAGGTATCGACCGAATTCTGTGTGGTCACAAGTTCACCTTCATTCCTCAACAGGCATTCATATTCTTACACGGGGGAAGAAACCACCAGTCACAGCCTCTTTCAATCAAGCCCTGATCAAGCACAAAGGCAGATCTGACTCTAAATAATACATGACTTGTCTTCCCATGTACACTCCCCACTGGGACACTGAAAAGAGGGTGCAGGTTCAAACATATTTCCTCATCTTCAAACGTCCTGCCTTCATCTTATCTTCTGCCAAATTTTCCGACACTGCTAAGACCTGGAAATATCAGGAAGGAATGAGTGTTAAAGGAGGATGCCACTCATTTCAGTGCAGTCTGTCCTTATCCTGAAAGATTCTTTGATTTGTAGACCTTCCAGAAATATTCTGATATACAGACTCGATAGGGGAAGAGGAAGATAGACAATCTGGCTGTTGAATTTTAAGGGGGACATGATTATATTTTCAATTTCATGGTCACTTTGAAATAAAAGGCCAAACAAGGACCACCAAGTGAGTCCCATTGTTAATTGAACTTTGCAATAACGCTCAGCACATGAATATTGGGTTGTTGTTGGCCACCAGCAAAGGAGTAAGTGATTTTTCCCTTAGGGTCTGAGCCTCCAGAAGACAGAAAATATCAACATTTTATGGACATTTGCAATAATTACTAAAAATCCAGCCTTGGAAAATGAACTTAACAGTGTGTCATGGTCATTCAGTTTGTCTAGACAGAATATAATAGGGATTCATCTTCGAGGGAATCTCAACTTCTAATAGCAAGTGCTGTAATAGATGGTAATTTATCTAACAATATGGACAGTAAACCAAAGGAACATGTTTAACATCAGGCTAACCCGAAGGTGGCTTTAGGACTTAGCTCTCTCTATTGTCATTGTCACTCTGCATTTCTTTTATGCATAGCTATTAGGTGATGTTACTTTTAGTGGAGGGATTTTGCAAAGAATGCAAAAAGTTAATTGAGCTCTATTCTCACTTTTCTTGTCCGAATCGTGGTTTCTGATTAAAACCAAATAACATTCCCTCTTCTTTGACTGGTAATGCAGACACAGGCACAGACGGCAGGCTGCTCAGTAGGAGTCACAGTGCTGCTGCTCTTTGGCTGGTGATAAAGATTCAGCCTGTTCCTTTAGCTCCAAGTGTACTCATGTGTATAATTGCTCTGGGACTGGAAAAGCACCATGTGTGAATATAAAGGAAGGACCATTTAATAGGAAACACTGTCCAAACAACATAGCTTCAGTTTGTCTAAATGTCCCACGTCACAGAGAAGCTGCAGAGGGTGGAAGGAGGTTCATGATAGCAGCAACAAGCGGTGAAAGAGATGAGATGAGCTAACAAGGAAGAACAAGAAACTAGATTAAAAGTGATGGAGCGCTGCTAATCACCGCAGACTACTTAAACAAAAAATTTTTTCTCAGAAATATATTGTTAGACTTTAGCAACATTTGGATGGGATTAATATTACAGAAAGGTGTGTGTGTGTGTGTGTGTGTGTGAGTGTGTGTGTGTGTGTGTGCTCACTGTCTGCTTAATTTAACTCATCTCTCTGGATACCATTTTAACCATCATGAAATGGCAGGATGTGTTCTGTAATGGACACTGACATTCAGCAGGACTATTCAAAAGAGAATTCCAGTACCTGTCTGTAGCAGAAACAGCCCATTTAATGAGATTTTATGGGCTCTTTCTCTTCTGATGGATTTACCTTTTTCTGTCTTCATATTGGTTCTCAAATAGGTGTTTCCGTTTATGAGATTAGCAAAATCGTTCTTGACATTCTTCATTTTAACACAAAGTTAAATTTTACACTGCGTTTATAAAAAGCAGAAGACAGCTGCAGCTCTACATGTGGAAAACAATTATAGTTATTACTGGGTTGGGGGGCGAATTTTACATATGAGCTTCAGACTGGATTCTAATTACTGACCAGCTCAGGTAATGTTAAAATCACCCCACCTCCCTTAGAGATATATATCCAGTCCAAACAGGGAATTTGGGATAAATAGATTTTTTTTAGGCAGCATAAACAAAATAGTGTCATGTTCACCTTTAAGTTTATTTGACAAAGCTGGTGTTTCTGGCCATCTAGTGAATGTATGTCCCTTTGCTCTCATTTTAGCTCTCTTTTGGTCTCCTCCAACTCCTAAGGGAAATATCTGTTTCTTTAGCTGCAATATGATCTGCTACTTTCACCAACTAGTCGCATACTTTGTATGTCCGACTTTTGGTGCTGGGTAGGTAACATACAGCTGATTTATCAGAGCCTTCACTTACTTACTACTTCTGGAAACAAGGTTGACGAGAGCGGTGAGTGTGCACTGAAACAGTAAAGTTGCTGGCTGTAAAACTGCTAAGCTCAAAGACGCTTAAAGATCTGAGTTGAGCAGGAATTGAATGAGTCAGATGATAATTGTCTGTGGGTTAATTATGTGTTCCATGTGATCTGTTAATATAAAAACATTGATTATAGCAGCTTTAAAGCTAGGTAATTCATTTCAGAGGCTTTTTTTGTTATATTTGTTGAAATTCTCTTTACATCCCAACAGTAATCAATAAGTCAAATGCTCTGACGCAAAATTTATCACAATAAAATCGTGAATCTGGGGCTGTTGCAGAACTGTAACATTATTGGCTGGCCTACCTGCCTGCTTACCTGCCTACCTGCGCACACTCTGCCTGTGTACTGACTGTGCATGAAAATGTGTTTTGGGGCAGTGGCTTTACAGGGAAGCCTGAATGGTTAGGTTAGACACTTTCAAAATCTGGCTGTCTCATGCTAGTTCTCCAAAGTTGCCTACCCCAGGTTTAAGTAAAAACCTTGGTCCATTTTGAAATGTGGGTGTAACCACAGTCATTCAAATGTATTTTGGACAAATATATCAGTGGTGGATACAATGAAGTTAATTGACAATTAATCCAAACATTACATACAAAAAAATGCAAGACAAGCATTACTGTAGGTAAGAGACTCAGAAGAAGAGCAGAAATTAGCAACAATGTGACCCTCTAATGCAGAGAAAAATAAAATAGCCGGCAGCCAAGAACACAAACATAACCTGAACAGAGCCCAAACATCTACTTGACATCAATCATATTGAGAGTTTTTTTTCTCACAATAATGACATTTAATGTAAGCTTTTACCAGAAGAACTGAGGGAGGAGACGCACCAAGTCTAATAAGATGCTGACATACAGACAGACATCAAAGAAACAAGTGGAAAGTCACACACTCCTACCTCAATATTCATCCTGAGGAAGAAAGTGTTCCAAAATGTTGATCTCTAAAACTTGAAAGAAAGATTGTATCGTAGATCTGAGTGAGCTTCCACCTAAAGAACAGCAAAAGAAAATTCAGAGAAGTCAGAAATGACTGAGAAAACAGCTGTTGAGAGAAAATAGGCAACATTGCCAACAAATAATGGGGGAGGGGGGTTATGTTTGAGTGACTGGGCTAAATGTAAATGTCTCATTGATCGCTTGGCTGAGGCAAGCAGAGACCCTGCTCCTATTGATTAGCTCAATGCCAAGGACAGGATGAGGCTGACAACTCAGACACTGACCTCTGCTGCCTTGACCTTGGCCTAAAGCCAGAAACCTGCCCTTTGATCCTCATCATGTGACCTCTGGCCTCCAGGGGCCCCCAGATGTGACCTGTGAGGTGTGAGGTAGGCCTCTCCTCGACAAACTGCCCGAGCCAATGGAACATCTTCAGAGAGCTCAAGAAGGGGCGGGTTAAAATAAATATAAAGGTTTCACTTGAATGCTACTTTACCTGAGAGGTGTGACCACAGCCTAAGGGCTGAGAGAGAGAGCATGAAGAAGGAAAGAGGGAGGAAGTAAGAATGTTTTCTACTCTCTTAAGAAATAGTTGTAAGGTTACTAGCAGCTCAGTGGTATTGATCTGTTAATTTAATTACATGAGCATGTATTAAACACACATACACAAGCACAGACACAGTGTTGGATCATGGTATCAGGCATTAGTGGAGGATCCTTCAAAAATGCTCAATTCAACATTCAGGCTTAACTGCAAGATAGCAGTTCCTGCAGCTTTGTTGCATGTATAATGTCCAAAGCATTGTATTGAGGGACTGTCAGCAGAAAGTGTCCATGCCTTTTTGATCCAAATACCACAAAACCACAGCATTTTTACATTTCATTTTTAGTACTAATTAAATTTTGTCTCAGTCTCTTGGGTTAAGTTTGAAGTTTATTTATTTATAAAAAGGACAATGCACAATCATAAACATGAGTCCATTATGTGAAGGTATCAGATTTAACCATACAAGCTAAGATAAGATATAACATGTTAATTAAGATTAAGGTGCTGGTAGGTGGATTTGTTAACTTTGGACAGAGCCTGGCTACCTGTGTCAATCCCTTTCCAGTCTTTGCACTAAGCCAAGCTAAATGTCAAGTCAAGTCAAGTCAGGTTTATTTAAAGTGTAAAATCACCAGCTGTGTGGTTCCAGGACATTTTACAGAAAACAGAGACACAAAAAATTGGAGAGTTGGATAAAAAAAACTGAGAACACATGACAAGATACAAGACAATAAAATACATAATCATAAAACAACAATAAATAAATAATTTTAAAGTGTATAAAATTCATAAAATACCCTAGCCCTAACTATAAGCCTTCTCATAAAATAAAGAAAAAACATCCCTAACTAAAAGCATTACTTAAAAGAAAGGTTTTTAGCCTACTCTTACATATGGAAATGTTGGTTTCTTCCCAAACCCAAACAGGGGTCTGATTCCATAGCCAAGGTGCCTGATGGCTAAAGACTCTGGCTCCCATTCTACGTATAGAGACCCTAGGCACTACAAGAAGCCCTGCATTTTGGGAGTGCAGTGTTTTAGTTGGGCAGTATGGTGTAAGGAGTTCTTTCAAATAAGATGGTGCCTGACCCTTAAGGGCTTTGTATGTAAGAATAAGAATTTTAAAATCAATTCTCAATTTTAACTGTAACCAGTGCAAAGTACATAAAACAAGGGTGATATGATCTCTCTTAGTGGTTCTAGTCAGTATGTGCAAGCAGCAGCGTTTTGTATTAGCTGGAGAGACTTTAGAGATTTTTTTGAGCAGCCTGAAAGCTACAATACAATAGTCAAGCCTTGAATTGACAGCTGCGTGGACAACATCTCGATGCAGAAGGTTTGTAATTTTCGCAATATTGTGAAGATGAAAATAGGCGGCCCTTGTGGTTTGCTTTAAGGCTCGTGCAGACTAAACAACTTTCAGGGTCGGCCGATGGCCGTGCCGTTCTTACTACACAACTTGCCGTCTTGTGACGGGAGTCGTGAAGTCATTGGGGCGTTCACATTACGTGACTAATCGGTGACAGGGGGTCACACACCACACGAGCTGACAGCGACTCTGTCACCCGACGCATGTCTCCAAACCGCATTTTGTCAAGAAAACATACGTGAAATGTGAAACGGGAAATGAGAGAACCTACACACAAAACAGCTGTTGTTTGTTATTATAAAGATAGCAATTATAAAGACAAAGAATCTGGGTGAAACAATGGATTAGCACACGCAGGCAGCAGGGATTGTCTGAGCTACAGAGAGAGCTGGAGGGGAGTGAAACGTGTTTCGCAGTGAAAAAGTAGCTGCCTGCTCTGCCAGCTGTCTGCTCTAATTGGCTGGATGTGGATGTCGAGTTGGCCAACTTCTCCAGATATTTGGCTTGCTAGATATCTGGCAGACGCGGGCGATGTGTCAGAAATGTGTCGGGGAGCCGTTTTGATGCGTCGATCAGTAGTTCACACATAACAACTGGCGACCACCAATCGACCGCTGATTTTCTCCCGATCACAGCCTGAGCTCGCCCAGCGGCAAATCGGGCTAAAAATTGTGTAGCGTGAACGAGGCTTTATGTGTGAGTTAAAAGTCAGATTCTTCACGGTGATGCTGGAGGTCATGGCAATGCCATCCAAAGCAACTATGTCTGCAGACAATGCGTCTTGGAGGTGTTTGGGTCCAAGTACTACAACCTCAGTTCAACATCAAGAAATTATAAGACATCCAGATTTTCACATCCTTAATGTATGTTTGAAGCCTAGCTAACTGGTTGGTTTCATCAGGTCTGATAGAGAGGTATAACTGAGTATCATCTGTATAACAAGGAAAGTTTATACTGTGGTACAGAAAGCTGCAGGAAAGTGTATTAGCTTCATATTGAATGTGAAGACATGATAATGGTATTGATCTTCTCACCTAACTGATGCTGGTTGAAGGGTGCAGCTGAATCTTGGGAGAACCAGCGTGTCCTCAATTGTTTTCTAGAGAGAACAGGTATATAACCCATATTCCACTTGCATTTTACAGTGTACAGTGAATTTTTTTAAAAATGTTACGCAATGTGTTTTTGTATTACTGTGTTCTTCCCACATAGGACTGCAAGACTACCTCAAAGGGGTGGCAAAGGGCCCCTTTTCACACCTCAACATGAGGAGGCTATTTGCACCATGGAAATAGCAAATACTGCCATTAGACTAAGGGAGAAACAACAATGTCTTTGAAAACATCAAGTCTGTTAGCCTCTCAACTATTGACAGTGTGCTGAAAAGACACCACAGGAGCATGAAACAGCATTTACCATTTGAAAGGAATGGAGTGAAGGAGCAACGGTACCAGTATGTACAGGTAAAACATCTATGTGCAAACAGTAACTACATACAGTATGTACACATTTGTTGTAACTTTATCTTGTCCAAAATGAAAAATACATGTAATTCAAAACTAATTTTGTGTCTTCTAGGATATAACGTATAATGGAACTGGAATCAGGATGAAGCTGGCTGGCTGGTAGCCTGAAGGATTGGTTGAAATGTCAACTGCCAGGCCAACGGGGAGGAAACATCACTATGTGCTATTTCAGAGCATGGTGTGCTAACTCATATACCCATTATAGGGCCATACAACACACAGCATCTCCTCACCCAGGGAGCTCATTCCTGATGAGGAGAGAGGTTTGAGATGATTTACCAAAGTATGTGGTAATTTGGGATATTGTGAGCTTTCATCACTAAAACACTATCAGGCAATGGTTTGCAACGCACAGGATGCTGACTAAATTCCTCTCACCCTTTCCCCATTCCTTAACCCAATTGAAGAGTTCTAGTAAGCATGAAGGTGGAAGGTTTACAATCGCCAGCCACATACTCAGATGACCCTGCTGACTGCCATGGATGCAGCATGTGAGAACATCACAGGAGGTGTAGAAAGACTACGCTGTAATTCCCCATACAACGATTCTTTCTGCGCTGCATTGCAACAGAAGATATCTGTTGTGATGTGGATGAGAATCTGGCCGACAGGAAAGTCAGGAGGTGTAGAAAGACTACGCTGTAATTCCCCATACAACGATCAATCAATCTCCCACATACAGTAATGTCTAACTTTGTACTGTTATAACTGATATATACGGTACAGAAAAAGTGCAGCCTTTTGCATTTTCAATCACTGTCATCAAAACTTTAGGCAACATTAAGATACAAATTTACTTTTGAGAGATAATCTAAGGATTTTGAGCAAGTTTTTGCAGGTAATTCATTGTTTTGTGCTGTTTGTACAAAGTGTGTCAAGAAATGCACTTACTGTTTTGCAAAAGAAAAAGAAAAATGTACCAAAAGTGACTGAGAAAAACTATAAACATATAAGATATAACACATTAATAAGTGAGCTATAGAGGTGCTGGCAGGCGGATGTTGTTACCTTTGGACAGAGCCAGGATACCAGTTTCAATATTTTTCCAGACTTTGCACTAAGCTAAGCCAAGCTAAGTGTGGTAGCTTTGTATTAACCATACAGACATGATCTTCTCATCTAACATTCAGCAAGATAGTGAATAAATATATTTACTAAGATGCCAAACTATTCCTTTAATAGTGGTTTGAACTTTCTCTAAATGTGATGTAATTTACAGTAATCATGAGTACCCAACAAATGTCCTTTTCCTCACTGGTTATGACGTGGTGGTACCAGACTCAATCACACACAATCAATAGACCATCAGGTTAAAGGTGAGAGATCATGACCATTGCATGTTTGTATGTGTGCATGTGTATGTGTGAGTGTGTGTGTGTGTGTAGGGTTTGGAGGCGTGGGGTGCATTATTGATCTCTTCTATCACTCATCTTGGCCAATTGGAGGGAACACCTGGGCCTCTCATTAATCAGTAATGACTTTAACAGTGGATAAATCGGTGAGGAACTGATATATGATAACCACATTAAAACAGGAAATGTATTTCATTTAGTGAAATACACAACAGTCTGTACTTTGATTATGCTATGGCTTTCTGCATGTGGTATAAGGCAGTAATGATTGAAGGAATTAACTCAACTGATCTTTTCAGCAGCACCTGCAGTACAGGGGGGCTCAATCACATTTTTTTTTTAGAACACAACAAGGAATAATTTCCATACTACCAATTGTCTTGTTATATGGTACTGGTGTGTTTAAGCCTTCATACCATAAGTTCACAGCCCCGTCCCTTCACCAGTTGCTCCACATTGTGTGCTTATTGCCTATATCAATCTACTGGAGTACAGAACAAAGACCTTCGTGTTCAAACAGCAATTATTCTCTCATCTCCTGAGGCATCAGCACAGGCCTAATTGGATTTAAATGAACCGCCAATTTTCCCTTTGTTACAGCAAATAATATGCAAGGTTTTTTAATTAAGATCCGATACAAGCCCACATGGAGGGTCTGCAGTTGCTTTCATGTCCTGCTCTTCAAATAGAGGCTGTAGCTTGCATTTGGTGCAGAGTTATGGCTCAGCGGGAGGTTACATTTGGTGGTAGTGTGAGTGTGTGTTGGGGAGGTTGTTGTCCAGAAAGAGAGGTGGATGAGTTAATTAAAACAGCTCCAATGCGATTGATCAGCTTCTTTCAGAACTGTGAAGACAAGTTGTTTTAAGTCGCACCTCAACTTTGGATTGTAGCTTGAAAAAAAATCCCAGTGTGTCTTAGAGGAAGCTATTCTTGATTTATGATAAAGAACTAAATTGTAAAGTTAGAAATGATATCTCACTTGCAGAATACATGTTATCCTAACTGGACATGCAAGGTGTAAATATGTCTATCATTGAATATGTAAAACCAACTTTTCTAAGACAATAAGTTATTAGTTTTATTTATTTGAAATACATATGTGTACCATAGACACCTGTGACACCATTCCTTTTTTGTGGAGCAATTTATACTCCAACAGAGGATCTTAAATAAAGGGGGATGGTGCAGCTGGATTTTATTGTTGATAAATTAGCTTACATGCAGGTAAAAGCAGGTAGGGAGTCCAGGTACACAGGCTGGCAGGCAACAAACATGCCATATCCAGGTTAAGAAAAATCCTACAAATAATTTGGGTCATGGTAGACTGGAAGGCAAACAGACAGAGAGCGAACAGGATGAACTCATGATCAATAAGAGAAGTGGTAAGCGGCTGATGAGGAAAGTATTTGCGGTGAGGAGTGGGTGGAGTAGGGCAGGTAATAGCGGGACTGATGAGGAAAGTGAGAACAGGCGTGTAGTTGGCTGTGGCAGGTGTCCATTCCTCAACTGATGATCTATTAAGTGTGAACTAATCATATAAAGTTTAGTCAGAGTGACTTATCATTTGTTAATGGTAAGCAACAGGAATTCATGATCCTGCATTAAACCATCACTAGTCATGTATTAGTCAAGCATTACTTAAGTTTTATGTTTTATTTATGTTTTATGTTTTATGTATTTGACAGTGACAAAATATTTATTATACAAGACATAGCTTAAAGCTAATTCTCATATGCAGTCCCTGGGCAGCTGCCAGTAGTTCGCAGGCTATAACAATAAAAGATTAATAATAAACTCAAACTTTAAGTACTTAAGCATATGATTAGTACCCTTACCATTAAATGTTACCGAAAGTGTCAGGAATATTTTAAGCCACTGACTGTTTATGTGGGAATGACTAAAATAAACTTCTTATTTACACATCTAGCAGTTCCAGAGCTACCAATCATTCATTTGGAGTCAAGATTCTGGCCAGGAGGCGAATGGAAGTTGAATTTTAACTCTCTTGTAATCAGATCTGTTTTTGGTCTCCACCTACTCCTGATGGAAATATCTGGCTCTTTAGTTGCTAATTGCTTGATTGTGCTCACCAGCTATACTTGTCTGTGTAATCTGGCTGTTGTTTGGTGCTGAGCAAGGAGCATGCAGTAGGTTTAGCAGAGTTTTTGTTATTGCTGCTGCTGGAATACACGCTGATGTGATCAGTGACAGTGAACTTAAACAGTTGATTTGAGGCCTGAAATCACAAAACAATGAGCTGAAAGATGCTATACAGCTCCGTATGAGGGGAGGGGAAATGCACAGTTGTGTAACAATTCTCTGGGTTTGTCAATGTCGGAGCAATCCCTTTTGCACACAAGTAGTCATATGATCCATTGTTAATATAAGAATGTGAATCTTAGCAGATTTTAACCATTAAATTCACTTCTTACATCCCATCTACATCTACAATCTCCACAGTACATCTCATGAGGCTAACTCTATTTCTTTCTCAGGAGTGGGCAGAGAGTTCAGTCCAGCCAGCATGTGTACCTCAGGCATAATTTAAAGTTGTGCCATGTGTTTAGCAGATGCTCCAACACACAAAGAACCCTTTGCCTTTGGGATAGGTGTACAGACAGAGTGAAATGTGCTGAATCTGGGAGTAGAGGTGTCTGCCTTTATTTAAACTTGGAGTTCACAATGACAGTGATCATTTGCTGCTTCAAAAGTGATTAGACTGCGACTAAAGAATGTTGTCAGTAGATCACTATTGTCAGGGGATTATGATTGATTGATTGATCTGCTGCTCATGTCCTCTTAGAGTATGCAGCTATTTAACCACGCCCGGAACAGGAAGTTATCAGTCAGCCAAATGGGTGTTGTGAATCTTTCAACCTCTGACTTCATTAGTTTGTTGAGTCAGCTTCGGCCAATCACATTGAAAGATTCAGGAGAGGACAAATGAGACACTTTGAGCAGAATTTGCAATGACATTTTGAGATTTTACTTTTGCTGTTATTATGATGTGATCTTCAGTTTTATTGTAAAATAAGGGCTAAAATGCTGCTATGAGACCATCTGAAGTTCACTAAACTCATGTATGGATTGAGTTCTCCCTTGCCTCTGTGTATTAGCAGAGGAAATAATAATAGAAGATTGATGAGCAGAGAAATCATCTCTTTTATTTTGCTGATAGCAAAGACGTCTGTCTCAGTAACTCTGCACACAGTTTAGGTCATTTCCATTACCTCAGCTGAGACTTTGGAAGATAATGATAAAGTGCTGAAAAGAATCCACATTCACACTTCACTTTCTTAATGTGTCATCTCGCCTTTTCACTGAGAAAGAGGAAGAAATATTAAGTCAAGCTAAGAAAATTTTAGCCAGCAAGTATGCGGTAAGCAGTGTTGATTAAGTTCTTCTATATGGTGTAGTTACTTCATTACATGTGAAAGAAAAATTATATATTCACATTTAAAGCATGCGTTAACGCTATAGATTTGAAGAGCAAAGCCAATGACAAGCACCACTCTATAATCTTGGACCATGGTTGTGTGTGTGTAAGTGCATAGAAGTGTTTGTGGTGAAAAAGTTGGAGCTTTAGGTGTGTGGTTGCAATGCTGGTACAGAAGAGGAAAGTGTGGAGTTCCAGCTGAAACCGTGTATCGAGAGGCTGATCAAGAGTGAATGGAGCTGTGAGACCTTCAATACTTCTCACTTCTCTCTCTTTTTAAGTCAGGAGGATTCGGCTCTTACTCCATAAGGTAAAGTCGAACAGTTCCATGTGGTTTGTGAGTGAATTAATCATCATGATTAATTGGCTTTCAAGTTAAATATCCAGTGAGCGATGTCAGGCTGCCAGACATCGGGGCTAAATTGACAGGCCTTTAAGGAGAAGCAGATTGATTTACACAGAAGGTAATGAATCCCCCTCTACCCAGAAGGGGAGGAAAGGTAAACAGGTCTTTTCTTTTCCTTCCTCCCATCTGCCTTGTTTAAGCACACTTTGCTCTTTGCATTGAACTCTAACATGGTTTTGAGACTCAGAGACACTTGATACATTTCTTGTTACCCTTTTATGTGGCTTTTCTATTACGATAACAGGAAAGCTCAAACAAACATAAACAGAATAAAATGTGTGTTTGTCAATGCACTATGCTTGTTTATACTGTGTTTTTATGTTAGTTGCATAGCCTTCAGAGATTATTCCCATGCAGTATGTCTATGGATGGCAAACTTGGTCGGTCTGTCCACCAATTTAAAACTGATCCAGAGTGAAACATCTCTACAAATATTGGATGGACTGCCATTAAATTTCATACACACATTCATGCTCCCCAGAGGATGGATCTTAATGACTTTGGTGATCCCGTGACTTTTCCTGCACCACCAGCAGGTCATATATTTTCACTTATTCAGTGAAATATGTCAAGGACCTCTGAATGGCTTGGCACAATTTTGTGCAGACAGTCATGGTTCTCAGAAAATGAATGCTAAAGATGATCTGCTGACTTTTTCTGTTAGTGGTTCTGGGTGAAATATCTACTATTGGATGGGTTGTCATGATATTTAATATGAACATTCATGTCCCACTCAGGATGAACTGTAACAACTTTGGTGAGTCATGTCCAAATACCTGCAACAACAACAATCCCATTCAGCACATTTTGTGCTAATTTGCAATATGGTAAACATTCCACCAGCATCAGCATGTTAGCATTGTCATTGTGAGCATCTTAGCATGCTGACATTAGCATTCTTTCTGTTTCGTTCCATATCTTCTACAGATTGCTGAGGAGACTGGAGGTTTTAAACCTAGACAATTTGAATTTTTCATAACGTGTGTATAAATCTCTTTAGTTGTCCTCATCAATAATTAATCTGAAGATTTTCAGCATGTAGATCTGAAACTGACGACCTGCAGAAGCCTTTAAGTAGTCTCCTTTGATGTAGCCTGGCAGGTGTCTGTTGAGGCAACTAGCTGTTTGAGAGTGAATATAGACAATCTTATTTGTGACAGAAATGCTGTTGGTTTGTTTCTTCAGACTGGTTAGTCTGCCCAGTGACAAACAGCAGAACGACTATGGCCATAGCCATGGCCATGGAGTGTATTATGTAACACCAGAAACAGGGAGGCACTGGTGGAGAAGTTCCATCACTAAGGTTTTTTGGGTGTTATTAATGTTGAAAACTTAGAAAATAAAAGTGGTAATACTTACATAGTTGGATTTTCCCACATGTCTGTAGAGCGTTGTTGTGCTCTACCCTGGGGTCTGTGAACATGTAGAGTCTCCAAGGTGTGCTCCCAGGGAGCAAGCATGCCAAGTGATCTCTTGAATGTGCACAGACAAAAGATGTAATTGCTTTTTTATTTTTATATGCCATAGAAAGAGCCTTTTGCAGACAACCAAGGGTAAATATTTTGCTCTCTAAATAATGGTTATGGAATTTAGTGGCTATGAAGAGACAAAAACATACTGGTTTCAAAAGTGTTTTGGGGATTGAGCAATGAAAATATGAAATAGTTAGTGTTTTATTGTACAAAATCTCTAATCACACAGTATGTTATTTGGTCTTTAAATAATTATTATTCTCACAAAATAAGGAAATTCTGTTCTTGAATCAGATGTTTATGTAAAACACATGTTTTCAACTTGTCACATTATATCTTGTTTTACCTCCAGATGAGGTTTACAGTATAGAGAACCAACCATCTGCTCTGTAATCAGCTGTTAGAAGTTTCAGGAAGCTGTTTTCTTCTACTTCCACGCAATCTGAAGAGACAGCATGGCAGTGCTGAAAAAGCTGCAGCAGGATACCAACCCAGTCAGGTGTTTTAGCTTATATTTCTCAGCAGGAACCAGTTTCTGGACAGCCGCCTCCCAGTATATTAAGTGATATGTGTATACTGTCCATGGCTGTATGAAGCTTGTTTGTTTCTGTGTCAGACCCTGCTTCTTGTAAGAGTGCTATACCTCGGCTCAGCCAACTACTTTCCTCACTGAAGAGAAAAAGGATGTACCACCATTCCACATTAGTGGTATATGTTTTGTTGCATCATCTCATTATACAGTTGAGAAGTTAGAGATGCTTATAAACTTTCATCTCAGCAGGAGCTCAGACAACAAGATCCCAGACCGCTGGAGGATGAGGGTTATGCCTGGCTTTGGTGAACACAGACTCACTTACAGTAATCTGACATGTGAATAATTACCATAGTGGTAACATATCTCAGGAAAACTGCTCCAAAGGGTTGGGAGCAGTGTTGGAGCATGTGAACAGAAGGATATTAAAAGTTGCAGACATTGGGGTATAATTCATCAGACAAACATCTCTTCTAACTTTAAAGATCAGCAGCAGAAAGCAGCAGTTGTTGATGTAACAAGGAGCTCTAAATGTTCCCGTGTCAGTTTAGATTTACCTATCATGGGGGCCCACTTTAAATGAAGAGCGTGAAGTTTGGGTGGAAACGTAGGACCCAATTTAAGGCCCCTTTCAGATCAGTGTGTCACCTGTGTCACAACAAACCATTCATATTTTAAACTCTCCGACTCTCTGGTTACTCAAAGGTCAGATCTGTCAAGAAGGTTTGCTATTGTCCAGTGGTGTGAATTTGCGAGTCAAAGTTGAAAAAATGTGCACATATTTACTTTGCCCCTGCAGATGAATCTAACAATCATGAGATGAACTGATTTTCTCCGCTCTAACTGCTGATCTGAGAGTCATTATTGATAGAAATAATGGTCTTACATTTATTCATATACATATAATTAACACACGTTCTGTTGGTTTTGTTTCTGTATTGTTTAATTTGCAGCAAAAATGATATATTTCCATGTTACCTCTTTAGCGGGTGCTGCACTGAAAGGTCATGGCTGGTGAAAGCAGAAGCTGGAGTACTAGCTGTGTTTTGATGTTCAGTGCTACCTATTCCCTCTCTCTAACCCCCTGAGCCCCTCTGATCTACTCTGCAGCTCATTAAAACACCCTCTCCACCTACACATTAGCATCAGAGTCATGGTCAGACTGCTTTGTGTTATAAGGGTGAAAAACAATATCAATAACAACAACAAAAACAATAGTAGCCTTTGGTCCAGGGAGGAGAGGAGGAGAAAGGTCTTTGATAATGTACATCAAAGAGAGATGCTGAAGTAGGCTGTGTTTTCATTGCGCGCATGCCAAGGTCGTCTCTGATCCTGCTCGCGTGATGTTAGCGCTTAGGGCCAGTCTGATGGCACAGGTTGAGCTGCTGTGTCTGCAGGACAAGTTCGCCAGGATGGGAAGTCAAATGTTGCAACCAACATAGGCTTGTCATAGGTTAAAGTTGTGGCCCTCGATTAACATTGATTTCCTCTCTCTGTCAGCATTTCCATGTGACAGAATATGGCTGATGTACATTCTCCTCCAACTTGCTTTTTCTTTATCTAGCCATTTAATTAGGAAAACCCCTGATCTGAGTTGTAGTTGCAGTTAATAAATGTATTTTGGTCAGGATGCTCTGCAGCTGTTTGCTGGAAGGGAAGCAGTTGAGTGCAGGGGTCCTCATGATGAATTAAAGAACAAGCTTTAAAAAAACAAGAAACAAAAAAAATTATGCCAGCCAGGTTATTTTAAGAACCTTGCAATCTAAAGGTTGACCAAACAAACCCAACTCAAGGTCCACTTACTATACCTTTTCTCAGATCTTTCAACCATACAAAATGGTCTTTATTAGAGGACAGTGTTTGAAAATGGATCTGTTTACAAAAAGCTTGAGCCACAGCTTGCACTGTAGAATTGTTACTGATGTTTTTTAAGATGGTTTATAAAACATTAATAAAGACATAGTTAAAAAGGGTGCCTTATTAGAAAGGGGCCACACTATAACACAACAAAGAAGACCATGATCAGTTGAGCATAGTGGAGAGTATATGCCAGAATGAATGGTTCATTTGCCACTTGGGCTGACTGGAAACACACAGTGTGACAGTATCTTTCATATTCCAAACCTTCATCAACACTGAACCTAATCAGTCTGCCTGTTGTCCTTCAGTAAAACACTAAATGTGTCACTTTAACAAGAAGTTGAAAATGTTGCAAAAGAATAAAAATAGCTATTTCCCTAATTACTTGTAAGGAGTAGGTGATAGGAGTTAACTCTTGAAGTGTGCAGTGTAAATGTGAAACTCCCCTCACTGTGCAGTGAATATGTGTTAACACCAGAGCTGCATGACGTCATTAACCGCTGTGTTTAAAGGTTTTCATTGCAGTTATTTAATTAGACTCCACTGCAAAGTGTCTTGGTTGATGTCTCAGTTGATCCATGCAGCACCACTTTGTGCTGATAATTTTACAACAACATCTAGATGTTCAAGCTCTTGTTGAGCTGAACTCAAATTGCTCAGATAAATCAAACATAATGGAAATAAAACAGTCATTATAAATTCAGCCACTTGTTCTCACCCTGGTGAATAATCACAGGTTGGCTTTTACTTGAACTCAGGTTACAGACACTGTGCAGCTCTTTGTTCACTGTCCCTGAGGATAATACAAGATATAAAATGAAATCGATATTTGCAGTCATGCAGAATGTGATATAATTAATGCATTACAAACACTTTAATTACTATACCTGCTATACAGTATGACCCAGGCAGTATAGCAGGAGCACAGTGCCATGAATCAAAAAGCCACAAATCATTCTGCCACTTGTATCAGAAGTCACTTTATATTTCAATGTCTGATACTTCCTTCTTTCCCTCCAAACCCACCTGAGAAATCATCTTAACTACAGAGAGCCTTTATAACCACGTGGACCTCGGTGGGAGCTTCAGAGAGAAATCTGTCCATTCATGAAAGGCTCAGGGCAGCCAGACTGAGCCAGAATGGCCCTTCGGGGACACCCGCTGTTTGAGTTGGCTCAGGACTGGGCCTGGGTACAGGGCTACAGTTGTCTGTAGCCACAGGCTGCAGAACTGCAGGTATTTCCTGACTAAATTTCTCTGTCATACTGTTTGCAGTGGTATTGGAAAGACGGCAAGGGAACTTTAGAGAGAGAACATATAGGATAAAAACTCATTAGATGCCATGGGAAGGCACAAATACAACCACAAATGTAGTCACAATGTAGATTTTCTATATTTCGATTTCAGTTCATGAGCTTTGGTAAAAGCTAAAAGGAAATTAAAAACTTGCTGCCTTTCCTTTAACCCAACTTACAAATCTTTTTTGCAGCCATATCACCACTGTATTTTTCATTTAGGCTGTGACTTCATCTAAATGTACTAAACCCCATGAGTCTCATCCTTTCTCAATTTCCTCTGTTTTTCTTCTGTGATGGCCCAGATGTTTCTCTTCTGTCCCTGCATTTAGTTTAGTTTAGCATAAATATTCAGCAAAGACGTCTGCTTGTAACAGGCCATCATCAGCATCTTTCACCATTATGTTAATGCACACAGACACAAATTTCTGGCCATGCACACACCTGCAGGCACCTGTGTACACACACAAAAACACACGCACACACACACACACACACACACACACACACACACACACACACACACACACAGTCTTTGTATGATTTCCCGGCTGTATTCTCTAAGCTGTTCCTTGTCCCTTTGGCCCCTTTCAAATGATCCACTGGGATTAATGAATGTAATTTTCACACATTACTTTCCCCCTATTCATACGTAATGGGCCAAACCACAACAGTGTTTAACCAGTGCATCTGTCCATTGGGTGTTATCATTTAAGTCACAGCAGGGGTTGGTAATTGCCTATTGTTCCAGTGTCCTTCTTTTCCTTTCCTTCTACCCTCCCTCTGTGATGAGTAATTCCAGCACATCAAGTGCAGTTAAGAAACTGACGGCTGTCCCAGGAAACTTTTCATGCCTGATGAATCATCCTTAAACTCAGTTATTGACTGAGAGCCATTTAAAACGGGACATCACAGTGCATTCACACATATGGCCAAGCCTCAGACAGATCTGCCTTTAAACTTGAATATTATTGGTCATATTTGTCCCACATTTCTCCTTCTCTGTGAATGATGACTTTGGAAATGGAAATGCTTTGATCATTTCCCCTCCATAGCTTCTGTTTCCCACTCTGTCTCTCTACCACGACTACCACACTTTGTCTCTCCTTGTGTCTCTCCCTCTTCTCCGTGGCTGCCTCTGCTTCTGATTTAAACAACGTAGCAGGGGGTTGTGGGTAGAAACTCACGCTGTGAAGGATCTCTCTGACTCAGGGAGAGTTGAAGGTCAAACACACTCATGATCAGAGCCAAAGGAGGACGTTGAAGAGGTGGAATATAAAGAGTAGAGGGATGAAAGGCATGATAAGTTATGTTCTCCCAGCAGTGTTTCTAGAGTAGACAGGCAGTGCTGTACAGTTCTGTAAACATCACATTGTACGGCTCACAGACGATTTGCCCGGTCTTAGAGCTTCCAGGACATACAAACCTATACAATGCATCAATAAAAAGAGAGCAATATTTGTGTTCAATATTACCTGATGACAGCCCAACAGCCACATAGAGTGAGATCTTGTTATAGCCTCTGTGGAGAATATTAATAAACTTAATAACTGTGGAGATGCATCCCCGCAACTTAATTTTTGTTTTGTGTGCCTTGTTTGTGTATCTCTCTCTCTCTCTTCTTAATTAGACAGACCCTTGACTGACAAAGCAAACGGAATAAGAACAAGAGCACGAACAAGAGAAAATCATCTGTTTCTTTGAATGGAAAACTCCTGGAGCCCAGATGAAGGTTTTTCCTTTTTCCCTTTGCAATTTTTGTTGGAAGCATTTGCATATTTCAAAAGTCTACCAAAGAAAATAGCCCTGGGGCAGAAATGGCCGATCTGCATATTGAAGACTCAACAGAGGGCGAGGAGTGGGAGACAGAAAGAGAAAGAGAGGGAGAGAGAGAGCGCGATAAAGTCTCTGTATAAATGATTTGAAGATTATATAAAAGAAACAATAATATCAATTAGCTGATGGTGTCATGCTTATTATGCTGGATTCATTGCAGTATTCACTACAACTAAAACAGATTATTTGCTTAGTTGTCAAACAGTTTCATGGAGAGCGAGAGAGAGAGAGAGCGGAGAGAAAAATGTGCATCATAAGAAGGCCTCTTCACCCAGCTTCCTTCATGAATAACAAATAGAGGACCCAGTGCTGTGACCAGCCAGCACAACACATGAAAAACATTACTGCATTCCCTGAGTCGTCTGGTTTTCTCTACACTGTGCTCGTAGGCTGGAAACAGGGAACATTGTGGTTTTCGTACAGCTTCTCTGTTTTAACTGTTTTACTGAACACGGATGAACAATAAACAGGTTATATAGACTGTGGAATAATTAATTACTTATATTTTTACTATAATAAGTTGTCAACATCTTTATTAATGGTTAATCTTACAGACCAGTTACAAGCCATCAATAAAACTTCACATGCAGATTTATTGACAAAGGAGTTATCTTTGGCAATACAGAATGATCAGTCAGGAGGTGCTGGAGGCCTGGGAGAGAGTGCTTGCGACAGCAAAATCTTTACTTTCATAACAACAATTGTGATATCTGGTGATATATTAGCTATGTTATGATATGATACAGATTCCTGGACAAACCTAATGTTGATGCACTACTCTCATTTGCTATGTACTGACATTTGTCTAGAATTTTTGATTAAGATAATTCCTAAAACCAAGACCCTGTAACTAAGAATGCGTTGGAAATAAAGCCTGGAATGTGAAAGAAAAAAAAAACTAAATGCTACACTAAACATTTTGTGTTTCAGGTAAAAATAAATCCTTCTGCTTTTGTAGTGCATGAAAACCTGCTTTGCCTTTTTAGGTAGCTCTTAAATTCATGGACAAGACGTCTATAAAAGACCCCAAACTAGGTGAACGTGGGCTGCAGAGCTGGACCAAAATTTATTTATTAATTCATTATAACATTCCTGACTACATACTGGGATTATTGTAAGAATCCTATATTAATGACTTGTCAACATTTATAATCAAGTGTTCTGCTGGAGTGGAATACACCAGCAGAAGAGATATTTCACAACTTGTCAACTCAAATTACCTCTAGAGAATCAGTAAACATTTATTAACCATTAATGAAGCCAGTTGTTTACAACTTTTAAACCCTATGTACAGTAAATAGTATCTTATTATAAAGTGGTACTTTCTTCAAGTTGGTCTCTAACATTAAATGACTCATTAATTTCCTCTTACATTACAAAGGTTAAAGAGTAAAACATCGATTTCCAGCTTTTAAAATATAGCAGAATATTCACTGCAGTCATTGTCATTTATTGTTATGCAGCCTTTGATGCTACCTTTAGTGTCAGGAGTTGCATGAGTGTGTCATTGTGCTCCCTCAGGGTGGAACCCAAGTGCCATCCTGGCCATCCTATTGAAGAGATATTGCAGAATCCCCTGACCAGTTTCTATGGTTATTTCGAAATGTTACCAGTGTAAGACAGAAAAGAAAACAGTCATATAAAAATTACTCTTTTTAAAATTCCTCAGTTTATTTATTATTCAGACATTTATTCTGAATCTGTATTATTTTTTCTTGTGACCTTAAAGTACTTCAATGCATTGTATTATCCCTTTTAACACTCTACAGAAGCCTGATAATTATATTATGGGATATGACACAACCTATCTACTTTTGCTGATAAATTATATATTGTATTTCTGTTGCTACACGTCTTTTAAAATCACGTTTCTAATACTTCTAATACTATATCATAACTGAACATACTGATGGGTAGGCGGATTTAAATGTTATGAAAAAAGGCTCAGTTTATGTTGTAGGTTGGGCAAATACATTTTTGTGACTATTTATCTTTTACTTTTTGGATAAGATCCAAGACAAATCCGCCGAAAAACATAAATTAGCACATTTATTGGGCTGCACCTGGCACTCTCGTCCACTCACAAAACTTCATGCATCTCAGTCGATGCTTAACTCTCTGAAGGCCGTTAAATCTGAGGCAAACCCGTGGTAGAAAAAAAATTATTCCCCATGACACGTTTATTTAACAAGCAATCCATAAACTGACCCAGCATGGAAACATCCCACCAGAGCCGTTTTGTTGTTTTTTGTTTTTTGAGGATGGAAAAATCTAACTGTTGGCTGGTTTTGTGCACCTTCAGCGCTCACCAGTGCTGCGCGTCACGCCACTGTGGCCTCTGCTTTACCATATGAAAAGGAGAGCGCATTGAAATGCAAGAGGAGTACAAACCTCCTATATACCTAAAGCCAGCTTGAGTATCCTTGACACAGTCCTTGGTTGCCCTGTGTTTGAAAGAGATAACCATATAGGCATATACAACCCTGTTTTGTTTGGCATTTATAACTTCCCTAGCTATAACCCCAGAATTTCTTATTAATAACTGCAATAATAATGATAAAAAATATTATCTGTAAATGTAGGCATATCTAAATGTATTTTATATTTTGGAAGAAAGTCTGTTTCGTTGAAGGATTTCTACCCTGTGTTTCTCCAAATGATTCATAGCATACTTTGCACGTCGACAAAGACATAGCCACAGTATTCTTTGTCTCTGTCTTTTTGTTTTTGTAAAATTTTCTAGCATGTTGTTGCTTATTTTCCTGAAGCAGGAACTTCGTTCCCCACGAGGTACGGCTGAGACACAACTCTTCTGTGCGTCCAATCAGCGGGAGCTCTGCAGAGCCTTTGTGTTGTAATTGGATGGAGATGGGAGAGGAATACGCAGCCATGGCACAACGTAAACACATGCTCGTCTCCTAAGCTCAGTAGAGGACGCACTGGATAGAAGAGATGGAGTGAGCGAAACTACCGAAAGGACCGGAGAGGCTTTAAAATTTGTTGTCGTTGTCATTGAATCGGTTCAACGTTACTCTCAGAGAAACGGGCTATAAGTGAGCCTCAGTTCAGCACGGATCAAATAAGGTGTTTTTCTATATCATCAGGTCTGTGGATTACGCACGGAGGAGCTTCCGGGACAGAGAGAAGTTTTGAAGACGATTGTTTTGTTGCACAGGAATGCTAAGAAAGTGTGTTTTGTTACGTCTCCACGCGCACAAGCTGCTATATAACTAAAAAATATCATCTGAGCCTCTATGGAGTGATTTCGCACTTTTTTACCAATCGCGCAAAGTTTTAGTACTAGTGCTGAGATAGACTGAAGTTATTCATGGATTAGAATAAACCGGGACTTTAACAAAACATCAGAAGAAGAAGTATATTTCAAGATATATGCTTTGGGGGATGGCAGCTGCCACCTCGAGTCCATACCTAGCCAGCAGCAGGATTTTATCCGGCCCGGTCCTTCACTCTGATCGGAGGGGTGGCATGCAGCCGGGCGGCACAGCTGTAACCACGGTGTCTAGTGGATACAGAGGGGACCCTTCAGCAAAGATGGTGCAGAGTGACTTCATGCAGGGAACCATGGTGGCGAGCAACGGGGGCCATATGTTAAGCCATGCCCACCAGTGGGTGACATCGTTGCCTCACGCAGCAGCCGCAGCAGCCGCGGCCGCGGTGGCAGCAGTCGAGGCCGGCTCTTCGTGGCCCCCCAGCTCCCAGCCGCAAGACGTGAAGAGAAACGCCGGCAGGGAGGACCTCCACTCAGGTTCCGCTCTGCACCACAGGTCCCCACATCTGGGACCCCATCAGGCGCACACGGGAAATTGGGGAGGCTCCTCCGCAGCGCACATCAGCATCACCGAGGGGCAGCAGCAGCAGCAGCAGTCCCTCATTTATTCCCAGACCGGAGGGTTTACAGTCAACGGGATGCTAAGCTCGCACGCGGGGCAGAGCCTTATGCACCCGGGGCTGGTGCGAGGGGAGTCCCCGGAGCTGGACCACAGCAGCCACCATCATCACCATCACCACCACCATAACCACCACACGCAGCATCACCAGAATCACGGGGTGAGCCACGAACCGCATTCAGACGAGGACACCCCGACGTCTGATGACTTAGAGCATTTCGCCAAACAGTTCAAACAGCGGCGGATCAAGCTGGGTTTCACCCAGGCAGACGTGGGCTTAGCTTTGGGCACCCTATACGGCAATGTGTTCTCACAAACCACCATCTGCAGGTTTGAAGCGCTCCAGCTCAGCTTTAAGAACATGTGCAAGCTGAAGCCTCTGCTGAACAAATGGCTGGAGGAGGCCGATTCCACGACCGGGAGCCCGACCAGCATCGATAAAATCGCCACCCAGGGCAGGAAGAGGAAAAAGCGCACATCCATCGAAGTGAGCGTAAAAGGCGCGTTGGAGAGCCACTTCCTCAAGTGTCCCAAACCATCCGCGCAGGAGATCAACTCTCTGGCGGACACTCTGCAGTTGGAGAAGGAGGTGGTCAGAGTCTGGTTCTGCAACCGCAGGCAGAAAGAGAAGCGCATGACGCCGCCTGGACTGCCGCGCACCCCAGAGGACGCATATTCACAGGTGGGCAGCATGGGTCCTGACACACCGTCACCCTCCATTGACTGCAAGAGGATGTACAGCGACACGTGAAATAACTTGCTACAGAATGCCGGACAAGAAATCTGAAGAACGCGCGAAAGAAAGTGTTTGAAAACACGTTTAGAGAAAATATTTCATGTTTCCCTAAATGATAGGATTGATCAACTTTTCTTACAGATCCCCATGTCCTTTGATCCACAACAATAATGTTTTCCAGTGTGTGTTCATTTCAGAGCAGGACAACTGTCTACTTTTATGCATCATCGGAATCAGCCTTTGGGACAGAAAATAAAAAGCGTAAATAAAATCTGAACAGAAAATAATTCATCGTCTATTAAAGGCAATGTTTGTTCACCAGAAGAGCAGCCAGAAATAACATTAATCAATTTGATGCCAAGAAGTACAAACTGAAAACGTTTTTCTGTATGACTGTAATGTTAAAAATGAAACGTTCCCTTGTTATGCTGCAAATGTTGATGTCCCACAGGCTAGACAAGGCTGAAGCTTTTGTCTTTTTTAAATGAAAGACATTGATATAATGCGCTTTATTCAGCATTAAGTTGTTTCAATAAGCAATAATTTATCTTCCTTCAAACGTGTTTCTCACTTTTGTGTTGTGTGTCAGTGGATTTATGTTGTGACACAGTTTAAGATGGTCAAAGAATGATTCCAGTATTGTGTTTGTTTTCCTTCATAGGAAACTTCCTTTTTTTAAAAAATAGAAAACATTCCCTTAAGTTTATGTGCAAGAACGTATGCTGTGTATTCTTGTGATAATTTTGGACTATTTATTTTTTTCCACTGTGTTTATTTTCATGGAACAGACTACTTATTTAATAAATTTGACATAAGGAAATAATTGTGTTAAGAGATCTGAAATGGCATTAAGGTTCCTCCTGAGACACACACACACACACACACACACACAGCCACACACACACACACACACACACACACACACATACACAGTGAAATATTAAACATGATGTCAAATAAACCAATCATTAGAATTTAAGTCAATCTACATATATATAAGTTATACATAAGTGAAAAAAGTAGCCTAATTATAAAGTTTTAAAGTTTGGAACTTTTTAAAAGGTTCATGCTGGGCTTTCTTATTAATAGCAGCTTCTAGTGCTGCAACAGTTGATTAATCAAGATGAGAAACCGACTGGCTGATTGACAGAAATGTTTGATAATCGAGCAATTATTACAGTAATCTTTCAAGAAAAAAATCCAAACTCGAATCTTCGCTGGTTCCACCTTCTTGGATATGAGGATTTGATGACTTTCTTTGCCATATAATAAACTCAATATCTTTGAGTTTTGGACTTTCATATGTACTATTGGAATGCATGTTCTTACGCTGTGGGAAATTATAATTGGTAATCTCTCTCTCTTTTCCTTTTTTTTTTTTTTTTACAGTTTAAAGACAAAATGATTAGTCAAGAAATGAATTGGGCAGATTCATCAATATTAAAACAATCATTAGATGCAACCCCAGAAGCTTCATTAAGTTATCATTACCATTTATACTGTAACATAAATCAATAGCCAACAACATTTCCAGTTTTAGTTGTGTTAAGCTGACCCATCTGAAACTGACTGAACTCAGCACATAAGTCTGTTGTTGGACTTTACATCTACATTTGATACACTGTATTTCAGCCCAGCCACATACATCCTGTGGCAGTGCTATGGACTGCGGCTCTGTGGATCGCAGCCAGCAGAGGTCGGCTATCCCAGCTGGCAGTTCACCTCCGCAGCGGTTGCCAAGGTGACAACGAGATGGAGGGACACGAGGCAGCGGATCATTTGCCACAAATGATGGGTTTGGCAGATAGGCAGGCTGTGAAAAAAACAACCTTTCTTCGCTCTGTCTCTGATCACGACAAACACAACAGACAAAAACACATGCGAGCAGAAATATATAGGCCTATACATACATGAGCTGACGTTTTAAATAAAATATCTCACTGATAATAAAGACAACGGTGGGGAGTTGTGGAATAAGCAGAGGAGAAGCGGTGGTTGTAGCAATACTTGGAGGGTCAATGGCCTGCTGGTATAAAGTAGCTGCTGACGAACTAAAGAGAGCACGGAGGAATAAACATAAGCCTGTAAGTTAATGCATTACTGCAAATGTTACACTTTTAATTGCAAATTGAGGATGTTTGTTTTACTGGATATCTTCCAGAAGCTTGCACATTGACACTGAAAACATACAAGTGACAGACAGGCATATTTTTAGTAACTCTGTCACTCTTTATGTGGTTTTGAATAAATTGTTTGCATGGATTTCTCTCCCTTTTGGGCCAAAAGTGTCTTAAGAATGTCAAGACTAAATCAATCTTACTATTGTTAAAATGCACATGTTGAAAGGCACTAAAATATGTCAAAAAGGGTGCAAGGTGTGTGTTTGTGCGTGTGTATGTGTCTTGTGACAGGATTTAAGGGAAACTCTGGCCTCGTGGGTGATAAATAGCAGTCTGCCTGTATGAATGTGTGGTTTAACTGGGTCTTTACACGTCAGCCTATACAGCCGTCGTCACTCCAGGTCAATTTTCAATCCCTTAATACGCAAAAGGGAGAGGAGTACGCATGCAGAGGACATGTTGATTTTATTTCACCAGCTTATGAGGCCAATTCACTAGAAAGCAGAAACATTAGACACGAGTGAACCGATTTGTCAAAGTTTTTTTAAATAAAAACCTTGTGAACACAGGCCGCTGCTGGTGTTTTTATGTTTTTCACTTTACCGGCAACTTGCTGTAAAACCTAAGATTCTGCTGTTAGTGAGCAGATTAAACCATGTCAAACTCAAAAATGCTGAAGATTGAGCTGTTTTTCTCAACCGCAGATAAATAGGCATTTTGCAAAAACAGTGTTTTCACCAGACAATGATAATATTGAAAACTTTTAGTGACTTATTACTTGCCATCAAGTGGCATACAGAGCTTGTCAGCACCAAGTGACGTAAAACAGCCCAAAGACATATACAACATTCTGCCATGAAAACCACTTGCAGTCGACACAATGTTCTTCTGCAACTTCTGCATGCCCCCAGCCACCACAGGAATATCACACAGAGGTGGAAAGGTGGTAACCACAGCTCACTGTAATCATCTACCGAAGCCTTAATATGATGTGTTCCCACCTAGCTACAAAAGCTCAAGTTCCCTGATAAAAATGGAGGCAAAATATAAGCTGGCAGGATTGCAGTGTGATCCCCTTAAAGCCTAGCGATGTAAAGATGGGAGATAAGGCTGGAATTGGGGGATAAAAAGCCCTTTAAAGGGTTTTGTCATCCCATGTGCTAGGTATCTTCTGAATATTAATGCAGGGATCTGAAGGTACAAGCTGATGATGTTACAGTAACCTGAAACCAAAACCCCTCAATCAACAGAAATGGCTCAGCTCACCTGAAGTGCATTTGCGCTTATGATGATAGTAAAACATGTAGTCAGTGTATTTATGCGCTACTTAAATTTAGTATTATTCACCACTGGTGTAATGTTTTTTTTGCATCAGTGCAACAGGGGATTTTTGCAGTTACACACTAAGGATGTTGTTTCCTACTCCAATAAAAACTGCTAATATAATTGCTCATAATTGCTCTTAAAGCCTTGTTCAGAGGTACTTTACATAAAGCAATTATTGCATGATAATCCCCTCTTCAGTGCTTGTTGTTTGTGTCTCACAGTTTGTGCAGTCACATACAACAGACACAATCCTGCACCTATTCAAAGAATTATTTTACAACAGCAAAGTTTTAATCTACAACTATTTCACTGTGGGTTGCACATTATCAGTCCCCACTGTTCAGTGTTAATTATTTTCACATTGCACAGATTGGTTAACCACTAAAGTCTAACACTGATTAACACACTGTGGTCAACTCAGTGTGAAAACTCATGACACACATAACTCCTACCTGGAGGCAGCCGCAAACAGGTATAAAAGACCCAAAAAGTGCATTTTAAATGGCTGTAATGTCAAAGGTGTTATATTTATCCTAAATGTATCACAAAATTGTCTGCACAAGACTCAGTCAGTACTGTGAGGGTTTTCTGATTTAGTGGTTAACATTTTTCACTTTGTCCATGTTTGCTTTTTTGGTGAATGACAGAGTACCAAAGTCTCTCCATCAGGTAGAAATTAAAGCAAACATTTGTGGAAATAATGGACAGGAAAATTAATTCTGTCACTAGCGAGCTTGTTGTGTGGGTGCCACTGAACGTGACGAGCATGCATGTGCCAGACCGGTGGAGTGGAACTCGTTTGATGGGCATGTTCACCACATGGGCACGATGCCAATTTAGACAAGCATGCCCATGAAAAAAAATCTGTATGCTAAGTCTGTGAATGTAACCGTGTGTAAAGATTAAGAATACATCGGTTTTTAAAAAATCTAAATGAATTACAATTGAATTACCTTAAAAAAAAATCAGTGTCTGCAGATGTGATTCTACACATCTGGACTCAGTCAGCATTCTATCACTGGTGTGTGGTATAGTCTCTTCTCCAAAATACAACATAAGAATTTTAGCAATATACTGAGTCAAAACTGCTGCTGTGAAAGGATTATGGCCAGGTAATGCTGTAAAAGGAGGTACTGCAACTTAAACACGTTTGAACTAAAACATTATATTCCTAATAAAAACATGACCACACCAACACAGACATGTCTATGGATTTAACGTACAATGCTGCCATCTTCTGGACAAAATAATGAACGCATGTTTCAGAATTTTTACGGTGGCAAGACACTGATCCTATGGCAAAACCCTCTCAATTTGAGATGGTTGGATTAATGCTATTTAATGACCTTTGAAACACTGTACTAATTTCAACCAGAACCTTGTTTGAGGCAGTGGAAGAGAGTCTGTCTTTAGGATTATTGTGTGAAGATTCCGCATCAGAATTGACTATTATGGGATGTGCACACAGACCTACAGTGTAAGCATAAAACCGATGATGATGAGAAATTTAAAAGCTTGGAAATGAGGGTTTAATAAAAGTTAGATGTTGTATATCCTTCAAATGGCTCCCCTTTATTCTACAATACACTCAATGACTTAATTCACTTCTCTTTCAGTGTAATACTTTATTTCTTGCATAGAGCCAATACATAGTTTTACATATCATTGTGTGTGTTTAAGATTCCATGAGATGAGATTTCTTTTGCTTGCTTGTTTTAGTCAAAATGATGTAAATATTATCATTTGTATTGCTGTTGGTGAATCAGCTCAATACCCAAAAAACTTCAATTATCTAGCCCATGTACAGGAGATCGTCTTATTGAGCATCTTCAATAAAAGCAACCCGATTGTGCTATCTGGTACATAGGCCTACAAGGCACACTGGACCATTGATTTGTTTGTTGTTGTTTTTGTTGTTGTGTTAGGTTTTGGAAAGCACATTTGATATTGGTGTGCTGGGTGTATGAGTTGCAGACATGTTGGCATATTGATTGATTAATAGGTATTGATTAATTAGTAATATGCTAGATATAAGAAAACAACATACTGGGAGCGCCGCACCTTTTTAAATATTCAGGCATCAAAATCAATGTATTCTCCGCACTGCTCCTTTAAATCAGTGACCACCTGCTCTTCTGGCGTCAGCATCACCCGCAGGCGGCACGATGGCGATCGATACAGCAGTAAAATGTTCAAAGTGGGATATTTTAGGAAAGGGTCGACATGCACAGGGAGGGAAACACGGTCGCAGAGCTGACTGGCTCGACGAGAGACAAGCATAAAACCTGAAATCAAATGTTACGTCAAGGTAGGCCCATTTATGTCTGGTTAATGCTGAAAGATGTATCGGTGTTGATCCCCCTGCTTAGAGAAAAAAACTGGTATTTTGTATTTGATGCCTATAATGTATCCGAAGATTTGCACTGACTCGTTGTCCTCAGTAGTGATTCAGACAGGCTGAGAGAGTAGAGCCGCCTGTGATGGACAGAGAAACGCAGGTGTGGGATAGAAATATATGGAAATGTGAGAACACAATGTTCAAGCTCAGTGGTGGCGCTATGTAAAATAAATTTTACTGGTTGTAACCTAAGCAATGGGTTATCAATACAGGGAAAATAGATTATACATCACAGTGATAGTGTAATAGCCTACTGGAAAACAGTTAACATATGCCTGCATGGAGGAACTGACGCACCATAACCTTCTAAAAGTACTTAATCTGGATATTGTTTCATCCATTTATTTTGTCTTGTATAGTCTATTGAATCAGTCCTTGAGATGAGCTGAGTAAAACCACCTGTTTTTTGTGGAAATAAGCAGCTGGGAGCCCCCTGCAGGTCATGTCATCCCATTGTCTTCTTGACATAATTTGCAGCTAATCATTTAGAAAGGTAATTGTATTAACATTTTAAGCCATTTTATTGTATTTTATTGTCATGAAGGCCACATGATCCCATTGTTTCTTATTTGCTACCTTATGCCTATACCTGTATTGATCATACCAAAAGATAATGACATGAAACAAGACCTTAAGACAGACGTGTTGATGTTTATCACCTGCAAAAAGTCCTAAGTTGCAGAAAATATTTTATTATAGAGAAGGCTGCTTGTTGCCATGGAATTGGTGACCTTGTTGCCTTGGCAACAACTAGCTACACTATGCAGCCCTAAACTGGGGTTTGTGCAAAAATGCAGCTACAATCACTGAAGGGATGATTTCCTTTTACCTGTCTGGGTGAACCATCACATATTCAGATATTATTCCTCTTATTGTTGGTAAATTCAAACTTGACTGTGAAGGCGAGACACCACTGGCCAAAATGATGATTTTGCTTCAGTCTGTTAGTTTTTTAGATTTCAAGTTATTTCCTGACTTAACTACACACAAAAGTAAGGAAATTTTTATTTGGTAGATTATTTCATTGCTGTAACAATGCTTCTTGGCAATAAATCTTATACAATTGAAAAGCCTGTTTATGTCCCTTTTTAAATGGTGCCACATTTGTAAGGACCATGCATTAATTTTGTGGGATGAACAGCAGAACTGAGTAGGTGGATTGTGCCCATGAAAAATTTGCTAAATCTTCTCTGACAATGCCAAACAGTTTTTCTTTACTGTTGACTCTTGTTTTGTGTTTGGTGTATTGGATGATTGAAGTCTGCAGAATCAAAGACATATTGGCAATTTATTAACAGGAGCGTCAGTAGCGTGCGGAAGAACCATACACAGCCACAAAAGCCTGGCACCTCCTCCTCATGCTGGTCGCCAGCCTGGTCACACAGTGCTGTAGGATGGCATCCCATTCTTCAACCGGCATTTGTTTCAGTATAGAAATAAGAAGTAATTATAATAATAATTCTACCTATATAATTTGGCAGGAATAATATACCAAACACAAATATCCTTACTTTGTGCATAGTTTATTATTATCATACTTTAATAAGATGTACAAAACAACTTGAGTAATATAAATATTATTATTTGTCTATTTTATACAAAGTTCGTCAACTTAAGATTGTGTAAATTTCATCTTTGTTAGTACTTTATAAGTAAAAGTTTGACCGGCCTTTTAAAAACTCTCCATATTGAATCATATAACCCAGCCTATAATTTGAAAGTTTGTTTTCTACAGCACAATGCTAGCTAGTCCATATACCATATATCTATAAGAGATGTGTGTTCATGTGACAAACAATAATTTTTATAGTAGTGCAAAATTATATGTTTCTTGTATATGCCATGTCATTTTCCTCACCCTTCAAAACAGTTAGATCATCATTATTTTACACACTGTTTCTTAGGCCTTATAGCATGACATTAACAGAGTTTTTTAAAATATCCTTTATTGTTCTCATTTTATGTGTTATTTTATCTGTAAAATTGTGGGGAAAAAAGGGTCCGTCACTGACTGTGTTGTCTCACCTTAATATTACATGTAGATTTCTTGCAGTGACAAAGTGTGTATACTATCACAGAAAAGCAACTGAAGGCCTTTTTCACAGAAGACATTTTGAAATGTCACAGGAGGAAAAGCACAGATCTAAATAATTAAATTATTGATGGCTGAATTCCATTTTGCTGCTTCAGTTTCAGGGTCCTGGTATCGTGCATGCTGGCTCACTGTCACACTGTCACACTGTCAATGGCTTACTGGGACACTTTACGAGAACAAAGCCATTTGTGGTGTTATTAGTAACACCTACTAATATGACAAGTCAAAGTATCTGCTGCAAATAGGTGTATCAAATCTAGTTGGTAACACTAGCATTAAACATGGAAGTTATGACCCTTAATTGATCTTCTTGTCTCTATGTGCCAGTCCACCTGGAGGAAAGCATCTGAGACCTGAACGCCAGGATGACCTCAACACAACGTTAACACTTGCGCCAAGAGCAGGAGGTGGAAACCATAGCAACAGACGTGTTCTGTGTGTGTGTCCTGAAGATGCCTCTATTATTTATCCCGGTTGCATCAGAGTCTGAAGCATTACCCAAGAATCAGCTTCTGCTAAGCCGACAGAAGACAGGCAACTGCACCATGGGTGTGTACTAAACTCGTGTTGTGTAAATGTGCGTATTTCTATTCATGTGTGAGCCATTAAACATACTGTGTGTGTTGGAGAGTAGGTGGTGTGAATGTTTGTATATGCACCCATTTAAATCTGTACAGCTCAGCTGTTAATCATCAACCTCACGTAAGCCAGTGAGCAGCAAATGTCTGTCCTGTGTGTCTGTTATATCTCTCAATGTGGTGTGTGTGGGTTAGTCCTACGGCTTATATAACTCCTTCAGCATCATGGGAACATCACTCCTCCTCTCACTGTTTCAAATTTACAAGTATCACTGAGTAATAGATCGCAGAGCAGCTGAACTCCTCTGACTATCTGATGAGACACCCAGTCAGTGTTTTCTGTGGCTATGTCATGTTTACAGCAGCAGACCGACATCACGGTTAATGTAGTGCACTGTTAATTCGTGTCGACACCCAATAAAATTATTGAACATACTGTACACCTTGTCAGATAAAAAACTCTTTTGTATTTTGACTGTTTCACAAAGTAAAAAAATGCTTGTCTGTGGATGTTTTTGTCTTTCTATTTCAGTTATTGCCATGGACGACCAACTATTGGAAGACAACTTAATGTGTATACCGAAGCAGTACTCAAACATGTACCTTCTTTTGGGCTGATATCCCCTGATAACAGCTGCGATGGCTTTTTGCAATGAAAGCCTGCTGGAGGAGTGTGACTTCATGGAGCCGGACAATGTAGAGGAAGCAGCTGAAAGTCTCCCGTCAGAAGCTGCGACTCCCCTCATATCAGTCACTCTGCGCGTGACCCTGGCAGGCATAATGATCTTCATGATTACTATTGGTTTCCTCGGCAATGCGATTGTGTGTCTAATTGTTTACCAAAAACCTGCCATGCGTTCTGCGATCAATCTCCTCCTTGCCACGTTGGCCTTTTCAGACATAATGCTGTCTTTGCTCTGCATGCCTTTCACTGCAGTCACTGTGGCCACTGCCGACTGGAGCTTTGGAAGCGGGTTCTGCCGAGCATCCATCATGCTGTACTGGCTGTTCGTCCTGGAGGGGGTGTCCATACTCCTCATAATCAGTGTGGACCGTTTCCTCATCATTGTGCAACGACAGGACAAGTTGACCCCGCACAGAGCTAAACTGTTGATTGCAGGCTCATGGGTGCTGAGCCTGTGCGTGTCCCTGCCGTCTGTAGTTGGGTGGAGGACAGGTGCAGCAGGTATTGGGGGTGCCTGGGCGCCGCAGTGTGTGCTGGGATACAGTGAATCTCTGGCAGACCGTGGATACACAGTGCTGTTAGCAGTAGCAGTATTCTTTGTACCATTTGCTGTCATGCTGTACTCTTACCTGTGCATCCTCAACACAGTGCGTCGCAACACCCTGCGCATCCACAACCACACCAGCGAGCATTCCTGCCTGCCAGCGCTCAACCAAGTCAGCAAAATGAGACTTACCGGGCTGCAGCGGCCGCCTCAGATCAAGGTGGACATGAGCTTCAAGACCCGAGCCTTCACCACCATCCTCATCCTCTTTGTCGGCTTCTCTGTGTGCTGGTTGCCGCACACGGTGGTCAGCTTGCTGGCCGTGTTCAGCCGACAGTTCTACTACAGCTCGGTCTTCTACCCAGTCAGCATAGGCGCTCTGTGGCTCAGCTACCTGAAGACAGTGTTCAACCCTGTCATCTACTGCTGGAGGATCAGGAAGTTCAGGGAGGCCTGTCAGGAGTTCATTCCCAAGAGCTGCAGACTTTGTCCCAGAGTACCAGGCAGGAGCCGTAGGAGAGTGAGGCCCAGCAACATCTATGTGTGCAGCGAGACTCAGTCAGCTGTGTGAAACATGGAGGACCAGTTTGTTGATGCACAAACCAGCAGCTGCTGACAGTGCTATCAACAACAATTTTTTAACTCTTACTTTAGCAATCAGCACTCTTAATAAGCAATCAGAGGCTGCTAAAGTTCACCTTTAAAAGAGTATACTGGTTGTCGACAAAATAATCTCACCACAAGAACAAACTTTTCAATCTTAGTTTTTAAAACAAGTCCTCAGAGGAATAAAATTTCAACAGTCACGTGACACCTGGGCATCTGCTGAGGAAGGTTGTGTAATAGAGTTGACCGCTCCAGGAAATCTACTGAATGGACCTTGTGGTGAGAATATTTTGTATGCTGCTTCAAAGCTCAGCAATGAACTTTCAGTCTCAAGAAATCTTAGCTTCATGGCCATTATGGTTTCTAAAACTTACTGCCATTCAAACAATTTCACCATCCTCCAATGTCAATTTATTTTTGTTTCATAATTTGTCCCTCAAGTTTTTTATCAACGTTACTCTTTCTTTCAGACTGTAGACTCAATGTTCAGTCTTTGAGTAGTAGTGGTGATAATAATTCTGTTGTCAGTTACTATGTGAAGGGTTTCACAAAAAAACATACAAGGTCATAATGTCCAGTGATGTTGTCAGAGGGAAGCCTGAAAGCTCTCAACTGACTTGAAAAAAAGATTTTAATGACATTTGTGAAGAAACACAACCTTATGTGAGTTGAAACCATGAGTATGTCAACAAATAACTATTGAGCTGTGAATGTTTACTTGAATGTATTATCGTTTCATGAATGACCAAACCAGGTGAATAAATATAGTTTTTAAAAGAGGTTGCGTTGACAGACCGGAGCGTAAGGATGAAAAACACATTCTAGCCAGCTGTTTTTACAATGTACATTTCTGTACATAGGGAAATAGAGTTGCAGGGATACTAAAGACATCTATTCATCGTGAGTGGATACATATCTGCTGCACTGAAGACAACATGCAGAGCGGTTTGTGTATTGAATTCTATCTGCTTCAGTAATCCTATTGGAAGAGTGAGGCCTGCACAAAAAGTGTTACTAATTGTTCTCCAAGGAAATGCTGAATGAACAAATGAAGTGAATGCATTGTGGTTTTGATTCAACTGTGTGGCATTTTAATGTTGATAAATTGTTACTGCATTCATTTTGAGATATCTGCATAAATGCTATAAAGCTGAAAGACCCTCATCAATAACACTGGCAGTCTCAGCCAACCAAATAGAGATAGTGTTGTACAGCAAAACGCAGGAGGATGGTGCTGTTCTTGCATTGCAAATTAAGTTACAAATCAGAGGTGTTGGCTTTGATCTAGAGGTCTGGAGCGAGTTTAATGAATCTTTTTGACAAAAATAAAAGGGTTGGATGGGAAATTAAGTCTTAATTTTTAAGATATTAGCAAAACTGCTAATGTCAAAAATAAGCAAGGGATCACTGAGCTTGCTCAACCAATTCGATGAATATTGGCAGCTAGCTCCTCAGTTGATGATTTAAAAATCGTGAAAGCAGTCCAAAACGCAAATACACTGAACAAAATTATAAAGGCAACACTTTGGAAAATGTGCAGTTTCACTGTATTGTGGGGATATCTGTGGGGGTTCAGAAACCAGTCAGTATCTGGTGTGACCACCATTTGCCTCACACAGTGCAACACATATCCTTCGCATAGAGTTGACCAGGTTGTTGATTGTGGCCTGAGGAATGTTGGTCCACTCCTCTTCAATGGCTGTGCGAAGTTGCAGCCAGGTCGAGACCCCGATGAGGAAGACGAGCATGCAGATAAGCTTCCCTGAGACGGTTCTTGACAGTTTGTGCAGAAATTCTTTGGTTATGCAAACCAATTGTTGCAGCAGCTGTCCGGGTGGCTAGTCGATCTTGGAGGTGAAGATGCTGGATGTGGAGGTCCTGGGCTAGTGTAGTTACAGGTGGTCTGCGGTTGTGAAGCCAGTTGGACCTTTGGAGACAGCTTATGGTAGAGAAATGAACATTCAATTCAACTGCTCTGGTGGACATTCCTGCAGTCAGCATGCCAATTTCACGCTCCCTCAAAACTTGCTACATCTGTGGCATTGTGCTGTGTGATCGAACTGCACATTTTCGAGTGGCCTTTTGTTGTGGCCAGCCTAAGGCTCACCTGTGCAATACCCATGCTGTCTGATCAGCATCTTGATATGCCACACCTGTGAGGTGGATGGATTATCTCAGCAAAGGAGAAGTGCTCACTAACACAGATTCTGAGATTTGTGAACAGTATTTGAGAGAAACAGGCCTTTTATGTACATAGATAAAGTCTTAGATCTTTGAGTTCAGCTCATGATGAATGGGGGCAAAAACTAAAGGGTTGCGTTTATAATTTTGTTCAGTGTATATACATTTACTATCAAATAAGAAAGAAAAACAGCAAAGTCTCATAACTTAGAGGCATAATAATCATAATGTTTCATAATAATAATCGTAATGTTTTGCCTGAAAAATTGACAAAATAGAGCATTAATTTTTTTATTAATCAATCATTTTAGCTCTAATCGTTATATTAATGTTTTAAACCATTGCACTGTTTACTCTTTAATGCTTTTGACCTCAAGCACATGATTCGGGAATGTTTAAACCATTTAATTATTTTCTCTTTTGACTGCTTTCGTAACTTCTGAAATGTAGGGAGAAAACAATTTGCAGTAGAAAATCAAAACCACTTTCCATGTGTCACGTTTTCTTTATGTTAAAGAGGCTGAAGAATCAAACACTACAAAACGTGATTTTAAACCTGAGGCGTCTACTCATGCGCCTACATGTGACATCCACTGCATGGTCTCTCCATCTTAATTTAGATCTCATGGTTGCTTCTACGTCACATTGCTGTCTGAATTTAATCACTTCACTTAGAGCTGGAGCTAATAAGATATTTAACTGCAAAGACGTCAGAAGTAGGGACATTTTTGCTCCAACAACAGGCTCAACCGGAATAAGCTCAGTCCTCTTGTCTGGAGAAAGTTAGATATGAATTTGGAAACTCTGTGTTGTGATTTAATGTCCCACAGTTGAGTGACATTGATTTTCAGTTGTGAAACACATTATTCGTTTACTGTAAAGACAAATCAGGCATAGTATTGATTAATATACTTAAATAATGTTATTGATAATAATCAATATGTCCTCATTTCCTTCCAATGAGGATGTGGATCCAAGTTGTTTTGCATCCAGCCCCAATCCAAGTTTGGAGTCCTCTTGTCTGGAGAAAGTTAGATCCTAATTACTGGACATGAGTTTTGATTGAAGACGTTGTCATTCATCTGAAAGGCTTCTTCAGTTTTAACTGCTGTGATGAATATTACGGATATTTATCTCCATGAGGTGGCAACGCCAAGTAGAAGGGCCAATGCTCAAATCAGCAGATGACTGAGAACATGGTCTTCTTGTTCTCAGTCACTAAAAGGAAATGAGTGAGTCTTTAAAAACTTAAGGGTTGCTTATTAATTTAGCTGCTCTAAAATCATTGAGTTTAATTTCAAACTGCTGAGGCATGACTCCAACTACACTGCTCAAAAAAAATAAAGGGAACACTTAAACAACACAATGTAACTCCAAGTCAATCACACTCCTGTGAAATCCAACTGTCCACTTAGGAAGCAACACTGATTGACAATCAATTTCACATGCTGTTGTGCAAATGGAATAGACAACAGGTGGAAATTATAGGCAATTAGCAAGACACCCCAAATAAAGGAGTGGTTCTGCAGGTGGTGACCACAGACCACTTCTCAGTTCTTATGCTTCCTGGCTGATGTTTTGGTCACTTTTGAATGCTGGCGGTGCTTTCACTCTAGTGGTAGCATGAGACGGAGTCTACAACCCACACAAGTGGCTCAGGTAGTGCAGCTCATCCAGGATGGCACATCAATGCGAGCTGTGGCAAGAAGGTTTGCTGTGTCTGTCAGCGTAGTGTCCAGAGCATGGAGGCGCTACCAGGAGACAGGCCAGAACATCACAAGACGTAGAGGAGGCCGTAGGAGGGAAACAACCCAGCAGCAGGACCACTACCTCCGCCTTTGTGCAAGGAGGAGCAGGAGGAGCACTGCCAGAGCCCTGCAAAATGACCTCCAGCAGGCCACAATGGTGCATGTGTCTGCTCAAATGGTCAGAAACGGACTCCATGAGGGTGGTATGAGCGCCCGACATCCACAGGTGGGGGTTGTGCTTACAGCCCAATACCATGCAGGACGTTTGGCATTTGCCAGAGAACACCAAGATTGGCAAATTCGCCACAGGCGCCTTGTGCTCTTCACAGGTGAAAGCAGGTTCACACTAAGCACATGTGACAGACGCGACAGAGTCTGGAGACGCCATAGAGAACGTTCTGCTGCCTGCAACATCCTCCAGCATGACCGGTTTGGCGGTGGGTCAGTAATGGTGTGGGGTGGCATTTCTTTGGGGGGCCACACAGCCCTCCATGTGCTCGCCAGAGGTAGCCTGACTGCCATTAGGTACCGAGATGAGATCCTCAGACCCCTTGTGAGACCATATGCTGGTGCGGTTGGCCCTGGGTTCCTCCTAATGCAACACAATGCTAGATCTCATGTGGCTGGAGTGTGTCAGCAGTTCCTGCAACAGGAAGGCATTGATGCTATGGACTGGCCCGCCCGTTCCCCA
>NC_060156.1:17596949-17612147 GCF_021292245.1 Micropterus dolomieu | reverse complement strand
TTTGATTTCCATTGATAGTTTTTGTGTGATTTTGTTGTCAGCACATTCAACTATGTAAAGAAAGGAGTATTTAATGAGATTATTTCATTCATTCAGATCTAGGATGTGTTATTTTAGTGTTCCCTTTATTTTTTTGAGCAGTGTAATACAGAACTATCACCAAATGTACTCAGTGTTTACCAACCAGAAAACAACAACCTGGCATGATGTTATGGATAATTCTGCTTTTGTTTATTACCTCCGCCAGTCATAAGTCTGGAGGGGATCACGCGTTTGGTCGTGTGTGTGTTTGTATCTACTGACAGTTAATCTCAAAATCTTTTTTGTGCACATTTATGACTATACGTGCAAGGACCTCTTGTAGTGGTCGTGATCCCCCCCCCCCCCTTTTTTTTTAAAAAAAACCCTTTGGTATAGCTTAGATTTTCATCTTTTCAGCTGTTCTGTGCAGTATTTTATAGGCATACAGGTGTACCTGAATACAGTGGTGGAAATTTACTCAAGTATAATTTTAAGGTACTTGCACGTAACTTGAGTATTTCCCTTTTATGTCACTTTATACTTCTATTCCACTACAATCAGAGGTAAATATTGTACTTGTTACTCCACTATAGTTACTAGTTACTTACTCAAGGTTTTAAATACAAAATATATGCTCACTTTATAAAATATAGTGCATTTGGCCTATATATTACTTTTTATAGATTAAACAACCCAACAGTATAAAAAATAGTTAAAATTAGCTAAATTTTGACTAATGTCTTCTGCTGCTACATACACAGTGGGTCCTCTTACATGGACGTCGCCATGTTGCGACGCCATGTTACTACAGTAGCTAGGGTGACCATAAATCCTCGATTTCCCGGACATGTCCTCTTTTTTCCCAAAAAATGTGTACGGCCTGGATTACTAAATCGCCCAAAATGCTTTCTACAGCCGACATTCATTGTGTGCATTTTTGCATTGTTTTGAGCAGTACTGTCATTATTACATTTTACTCTTTGGCATACCAGGACTTTTTCTTCCAGAACCGGCACTACTCACAAGCTGGCGGTAATCTTGTCTGCTTTCTCCACCAGCGGAGATGGAGTAGGGAGAAGATTGGGTGCTTTTTTTATCCAAGCATGTCCATAAAGTTGCTCACTAATGTCACTTTTTGTGAACCGACCAATCACAGCCTGGATGGGGTGGGACATTAAAAAAAGGATGACATGGTGCTACAGGTTAGCGCTTAGCATTAGAGACTAATCAAGGATTTATTGAAAGAAAGCAACCTACCATGATAAAAGCTGGTATGTACGTGTCAGTGTCAAAACAGTATTAAACTTCAATAACATAGACTCCTCCCATACACACTGCCATCAATTACCTGAATCCCCCCAGTCCCAACCTTTCACCCACTGCGAGTATCCATCTGCCTCCTTCCCCCACTGTCCTCTTTTTTGAAAACTAAAATATGGTCACTCTAACAGTAGCTTGAACGAACAAACTACTCTACAGAGCGTGTTTTGTCACTATTTCGAATACATACAAGACAAAGAAGAAGTTGTAGTAGTAGGAGAAGTGAAATTTGGACAAATAGAGGACCACACGCATTATTTAGCACAAGAGCGCATAAGAGCTTATAGATTGCCATATAGAACGTATCGGACACCTAGCTTCTCCTGCACGCTTGCAAAGGGAGGGGTGAGCAGTGATGGATGGTGCATTCATGTAGTGTCTGAATAATGAGATTATTTTTCTCCTTAAATCTTTATTGCAAAAAGAGGACTAAAGTGTACATGGGACATAAAGAAGTATACAGAACAGTCTATACAGTCAAATACTGTATATAGGACGACACAAACAGTAAAAACTTTGCCAGGGGTAGTCTATATTATACAGATATTAAAAGAGGACCACATGTTGACAGTTTTCAAAGCCTTTTTGTTGGATTAATAAATTAGATTGTACATGCAGAACCTCATGGAAAAAAGTACAAATTTAGTTTTTTTACTGCTAACTTTATAATTGCCATTAGAATTATTACATTTATTATAAAGTACTTATTTCGTCCCAGGAGCAATTGAATGCACTGAGTCATTTGTTGAAGGTTCAACAAGGCTCAACCCTCACCACTAGATCAGATACACTAAAACTTACACACTGAACCTTTAAGTAAAATATCTGAATTCTAAGACATTTAACACCATTCAGTTGAATCATCTTTGATTTCACTTTGAAACTGCACAGATTGAGTATACTAAAGTATTTTAGAAATAGCCTTGAACAAATAAGTAAATAGATGCAAATTTTCCCTCAAATAAAAAAAATACTTTAAGTGGCAAATCTGCTGTAATAGTTACTGGAGTAATTTGAGCATTTCCTCTGAGCATGTCTTCTATTCGTGAAGTCTGCGGTACACACTTTAATTCCTGATAAAAATGATCGCGTTGACATTTTAATAATAGGCATATAAACGTTCAGACATCAGAATGTTTCAGAGCCAAGTTGCAGTCTGCCATGCTGTCTGTATTGTTGTGACGCGGTGCATGTCGGGAAGACACGATCATCAAATATGGCGACTTCCACAGGACAAGATGTAAAGTCTGTTTGTACCACAGATGTGGATCTATTACTGCACCCTGAGCTGTTGTCTCAAGAGTTTATGCAGCTCATCTTAAGTGAGGTGAGTTAATGTCTAGAGAAAAAGGTGGAAATTGTCACTTAATGTGGAGGTAAAAGAACGACACCATAATGTTAGCATACCGGCTAACAGTCATCATAGCTGTCTGCTTATATTGGCTGATTCATTAGTAGCGGGTTTCTTAGCATCAGACGTTGATTAATGTTTTTCATACAGGGCAATGTTAGCTAACAGGTCTTCTGTCTGAATCAGAAAAATGTTGGTACCAGAGACGGTGAGAGTCGGGACCGGCTCACAGAGCTTTACCTCCGGCATGTCATCCCGCTGCCACAGAGGACTTTACCCACCAGTCGCTGGGGCAAGAGGATGGAGAAGAGCCGAGGGAGACAGACAGCGACTAACATGTCAGACAGGTAACGACCCTCCCACTGTGACGCACAACAAGTCACCAAAATCCCAAACTGGTACAGGCGAGGGAATACAATTTGTGTGCCTCCTGTGCACCTGCTCCAGAATAGAGCCCTTACTATCAACATGGCTTTAATCCATGTGAGTATAAACTATTGATTATTGTTGTCATTGTTGTCTGGTCATTTCCAGTTCAAGTAACGACCACAATAGGAAAAGGCATCTGATTGTGTTTGATGGCAGTTCCTCTCAATCTGGCCCACTAAAAGTAAAGAAACTAGAGGGAACCACTGTATCATCGGGAATCACCGACAGGTTAAAACCTCCCCCTACTGCAAACCTGTTGAACCCCATCCGCAGGCTCTCTGGAAACACATCGTCCTCTTCTTCTTCCTGTTCCTCATCCGTTCACCACAGCACTGACACCGCAAACCTCAAACAAGAAGCAAACAGCTCGGTAGGAACTTTTTGTCCTCAGTTATGCGTTACACCCAAATGTTCTGTGTGATTCAAGGAGAATGTGCATAATTATTAATATTCTATATAATATATTTCTTGTATTTAAATGTTTGTCTTGTAATTCTGGGTGGAAAACATACAGTATATGACAAATGCTGATACAATACTTTCACAATAGAGGTGATTCTTCGATATACAATGTATTGAAAAGACTACAATCGATGTGTAAATAAAGACAAAAACATACCCCTAAAATATCAAACAATTTATTTAAAGAAAAGTGGGAATTGGTCTCAATGTAATGATTTACTGCTTTATAATGTTCATGTAATTCATGCAACAGAGCTTTAACTGTCACAAAGAAAAACTATGTCTTTGTAATTCAAATCTTTTCAGTCATCTTTCATATGTCAAATCACTGATAATGGTATGCCAATTGGTCAGTAACAGATTGCAGTACATTATATGTTGCATTAATTATTGGTCCAACCTGTTGATGTGTCATCTCTTCAGGGTGCAGTGAAGTCTCCGGAGAAGAAAAAGATCCAGCATGTGACATGGCCCTGACCTCTGGTCCCTACTCACACAGACCTGATGGGAGCTCAGGCCCTGGAGAACAGATCACTCCCCCTCCCACCAAATGTTATTGCCCACTACCTGTGCACTCTAACCACCATCACAGTTATCCCATGGCATCAAAGGGATGAAAACCCTTTTACCTGTGCGTTAAGGCCACCTTGCAGCTCTCGTTCAGTTCTGAGAGCTTAGAGGATTGGGTGTTGCCCTGAAGACAAACCTGCTTTTGAAGTCACATGCTTTCTTGTTGCTCTCCACAACCTCAAGTGCCCTTACCAGCAATGACGAGAAACTCTCCTCAGGTCCCACACATGGACTTTCTAGAGGACAGAACATGCAACATGACTTTTGTTTTTTGAAAAGCCATTTATAGAAATTATGATTGTTGATGTTCTGTTTCTGTGGTTTTGGTAAGAGGGCCTGCAGTACCGGTTTGAGTTTCTTGCCTAAATTTTGTTTAAAATGTTGTAACCGTTAATCCCATAACTGGAATGGGTTAGGGTTAGGTAGTATGAGATTGTGACTGTCAAAATGATGGACATATTTAAGGGACATTGTGAATGCATAATGAGTGTCTCTGGTGTACCTTTTTAAAAGAATACAAACCACAGATTATGCTGAGCATAACCTTTCAAGTGTGGGTGTACACTTAACATTTTGTGCCAGTAGTAGGTGTCATTTTTGTTCTCAATGAACTCCATTCCTCTGATGTTCGGCTTTGTTCAAACCTGTACTGTTTCACAAGTTGTTCAGGTTCAAGTTTTTAAATATTAGTGTCAAGCGGTTATTGTGCATACGTTGCACATGACATTGAGATGAATGATTTTCCTCTACAGCTGGATCATAATCCACTACTAAATAGCCGTTTTGACAGAGGAAGCAGATAACACCTGAATATCACCTTTTAATAATTCAGACAAAAAAAGGATTATGGACTTAACCAAGAATATTGACTTTGTGAAATATATTTATTTGGAATTGTGGATAAATTGACTTTGCAGTTAGTATGTTTGAAATGGATGTAGAGTAAATCAGCATTACAAATTTGAATCCATTTTTTCAATTTGGTGTCATGTTTGTACCAACAGTTTTCTAAATAAATTGTCTCAATACGATGAATCACTTTTGTTGATTTAATTACAGTAGAAATGTTAGCAGCTTTGTGGCCCACATTATATGACGGTATTGTAACATACAGCACTTAAAACATTCTACAGTCTAAACTAACATTGTGGTAAAAAATAATAAAGGAAATCTAAATTTATCCTAGACTCACCAATCTTTACTAACTTTTGTATTTAATGTGTGTACAGTTTCTGCTCTCACGGTTGCTTAATAGAAACATTTTGAACCCTTTGTCCCGTCCCCCCTGGAAATTCATGTGATTTCATGCACAATTGCTAGATTTATGCATTCCAATTATAAGAGCAAAAAGAAACACAGTTTCAATATATTTAATTGGTAATAGCAGAATTAATTCACAAAACCTCTACTTCTTACAGCATCAAGCTAGTTCATGCACAAAGCAGTAATCATTACACTTCAAAGTGGATAGTCTACATAAATATTGTAGATTTATTTCAAAATGCCATAGACCGTGTCTAAATCCAAACATGCTGCTGTTTCATAAGCAAAGGTCTTTCACATAACTGACAACAGTTATTTTATTAGTATAGACCTTTTCTCAAAGAGTGAACATTTAACTTAAATAAACTTTCTAAATTCAAATAACACTGTTAGTAGTTTGTATTTCTTCGAATCAAACAATACACATTCATAGTTAATGCTAGGTTGTAAATATGCTATGGATGCTGAGCTCTGATAGTATTTTTTGTATCTATGTCATTTCTCTATCATAACATGGTCATCCAATCATTGTATCCATCGTCCCTCAGACCGAATTAGATGTCCTTGCCGCACTCTGGGCACAGGATATCGTCACGTTCGGTTAGGAAGCCACGGCCAACCAGGGACACGGAGCACTTTTTGCAGTTGAAGCAGTCATTGTGCCACTGGCGTTCCTCAAAGGAAATGTACTTGCTGCCTCCAAGGCCTGAAAGAGAAGAATGAGTCCCAAGTCAAAACAACTGAGAAACATTTGATGAACAAAACTTTTTTAGAGTTAGGGACATATCAGGGAGAGATAAATTGTGATTACCGCTAATGGGGGTGGTGCAGGAGGCACACTTCTTGGCATAAAGGTTGCAGAAGCAGTTGAGACAGTAGGCAAAGTCATCTCTAGAGGTAAACCTCTGGCCGGACAGCTGCTGCTTGCAGCTAGTGCACAGGAAGCAGTCCTTGTGCCAGGGCTGATCATGGTAGGTCACCCCGCCAGTGGTGATGGGCTGATAAGAGTGAACAAGAGTGACAAAGACGGGTGTAATCACAGTTCTTTGAGTTAAAATGAAGAATAAGTACGACTATAAAAATGAGTTACACTTCAGAGTTTATGATATGTACAATTGGGTGTCCTACCTTCTTGCAGTGCACACACTGCATGGCAAACTGCTTCTCATAGCAGGGCACACAGAAGTTATGGTTGTCCTTAGGGATGAAGCTCTTGGTGCCAATGGGCTGCTGGCATCTCTGGCAGGTGAAACAGGTCTCATGCCAACTGTTCCCCTTGTGCTCCATCTTTCTGGAGCCTTCAGAGAAACAGAAAGTAAGGGAATGGATGGAGTTAGTAAACGGATGCAAAGAGAACAGCAATAAGAAAATAGAAAATGTGCAATGTACATTCAATTATTTATTTTGGTTTTTTGTGAGAAAAGTTTACATTTAGAACAGTCAGTCAACTTCATGGAAATACTTAAGCTTAACTTTATTGTTCTTTAGTAAAATGTGCAGAAATGTTAGGATTTCCTAAATGTTGAGTCCATATTGGTCCTTTAGTAGTTGACACTAACCCGACCTTAACATAATTTCACTGATTTGTTGTGCATAAAATGTAATTTGGCGCATTTAGATTTGAGACAATCATATATAAACCATTCATACATGCACCATTCTGACACTTACTCTAGATCTGCTTAGACTTTAGCTGATTCCATCTCATGATGTTATGGTTTGAAATTGTAGTTGTTTTACTTCAACTTACATGTATTGCATATTTTGCTTAGTGAAGCGCAGACATTTTTACCAACAATTGTATTAATATATGTGATATTAACAGTCTAACTTGGGGTTTTCACTCACAAAAACTGTCAATAAATTTGAGTGACACGTGAGAAGCTTTGTTATTTCAGAAATAGGATTTTTGGTTGGTAAAAATTTGGTTTCTGCTGCTCTCTTTGTGGCTTTCTTCCTACCTGGCATGATGGTTTTCTTGCACTCATGGCACTTGGAGGAATACTCATTGGAGTAGCACTCTGTACAGAGGAGCTGTTCATCCTTGGTGGAGAAGGGCTTGTCCACCAGCGAGCGCTTGCACTGGAAGCACATGAAACAGTCCTCGTGCCAGTGACGGTCCTTGTATGACAGATCCTAGAAGAACATTCAAGGTACAAGGTAGTTTATTAGTCATTATACAGCACAAGGCTGCATAACAAAACAAATTGTAGTAGTAGTTCATTCATGCTACACACACAACATATTACGTGTAGGCCTATATTAAAATATAATAATAATATAACATCACATGGGCAGTTAGAGCTAGGCCGACTTTGATGATAATTACTGTTCAAGACAGGAACCCACATAAAGAGCATGTTAGGGCTCATATGAACGATGTATTTAGTGACATCTCTTTACCCTGGTGTTGCAGCCAATTGGCTTCTTGCACTCCTCACAGGTGTTGGAGTACAGACTCTCATAACATTTCACACAGTAGGGATTCTCCTCTCTCAGAACATACTTCTTGCCAAACAGGGATTCCTTGCAGTAGTGGCAGTCGTAGCGCTCGGTCATTTTGACCCAGGGTCACTCACCTGAGAGAGAGAGAAAGAGACATAGGAAGTGAGAGGAGAGAGAGTTTTCCGTCAAAACTATGTGACTTTTATGCCAACAGCCATGAGGTTGGCTACCACACCTGGTTCATTCCACATATGAAACAGCTTTATCTGGATGATTGAATAAGATTTTCCACATCCTTTCACCTAAATAAGCTTTTGTAGACAGTTTTCTCTTTTTGCTGCTCAGTTCAAATACATCTTTGCAGTGACACTGACACTCAGCAAAGAGCGATTTCTCAGAGATCGTAAATTCCACGCAGTAAATGTTTTCTAGGACACATTCACAATCAAGATCCTTCACATTACAGGGTTTTTCCGTGTTGCATTTTCCTTCTTTCGTCTCTCTCTCCCATCTCTCAGCAGTCTTTCATTTTGTTCTCGATGTCAGAAGTAGAGGGTGACAGATGAGGTGGATATAAATAACTCCTATCAGTCCTGCTTGGAGACAGTCGACTTTTGCCCCGTTGCATACCAACACTCACCATGCCACTGTACACTGACCCATCCATCACTTCACATCCAGCTGTCAGCACCAGATCACTGTATCCCTTACGTGTGTGTGTGTGTGTGTGTGTGTGTGTGTGTGTGTGTGTGTATAAGTGGGTTTGAATGGCACTCGTAATAATGGCTACTCACAAGCTGCAGCTGTTTGTGGTCCGCCTGTTAAGCCACCTGGTTATCCCACCTGTGTGCCTAAATACTCTTACTGTCTGTTGACCAAGGATAGCGTGGGCGATATTTGAGTGTGTGTATGTGGGTCTGTGTGAGTGGCGTAGAGAAGATATGAGGAAAAACAGAGGGAGTAAAAGTGTAGTTGTTCAGTGTACCAGTACGTGCAGTGTTTACGGGCTTTTTGTTTGTAACTCGTACGCATACTCCAGTCCAGACTCACGTGACTATATATGCAATGATTCCTCTGCAAAGCTTTGACCATATAAGGAGGCTAGGAAAAAACGCTGGAAAACTCTAAATTCATATATTCCCTCCAAACCATTGTTTCATTCATTGCTTCTTAATATCTTGCATCACTGTTTTTAATTGAGCTGCTTTCCTCTTTCTTGCTGCTTTATTATGCTTGGACAGTCCGGACTTGTGATCTCTGTGTAATCCCACCTCAGTGGTCCAACATGAGATCTGTGAGTGATTTGTGATGTTCCCACCATTCAAGCCGTTAGTATCTTTTATCTGGCTGAATGCGAGATGGGTTAATCTGCCTGTCCTTTCTGTTATTCTCAACCCCTCCCACATTCCCTCATTGTCTGTAGCTCCCACCATGACTCACCTAGCTTATATAAGGGTTTATCTGATGCCTAAAAATAAAAAAAGGATAATCTCAACTGTCACAAATAGAACCTTCAGCTATTCAGACATGCCATGCAGCTGTTTCCCAGTTTCTGAGGTCTCTTTGATGCTGCCCATCTGGGAGTCTTGCAGTGCAATGGCAAGTGTTTGACCACTGTGCAGCCTGGTCTATCCCTGGAAAGTTCTACTGTTTTCACCCAGACAATCAACTCTCTGGGCATTTAAAAAAAAAAAAGGGGTTTGTTTTTCAGTTTTTGAAAGGAGTTGTATTTTTTTGTCAAACTGAAAAAGCAATTCTATCGTATCTTGAATGCAAATGAAAACCGTAAACCAGTGCTTTCTCTGACAGTGAGACCTCTAAACAGCTCGCTTAAGTCACATCTTCTCTTCCAAAGCAACAGTTCTGAAGAAATTCCCAGTTAATTAAATAAGTGCAAACAACAGCCAGTAATCATAGCATTGTTAAGTGCATAATGAAATTAAATGTTAAATTGACACATTCAAAGTATGTTGTTCCTATTCAGTCCTGATTCAAGATCACATTCAAAGTAAATGCAGTATAAATCAAATATTTCAGTTGAACCTGACCCCTTTCACATACTATAAAATGAGTTATTTTCAGGAACCTTTCAGGTCCCTTTGTAATATTGTATTAACAGGCACTTTTTGTGCACTTGGAAAATGTGACTACAAGATTTTATACTGAAGTGCAACACATCAAAATGCTGTGAAATGTGTCAAATGCTGCAAAGCCACAAAATAACAAGTTTGCCAAAATGGAAGCCACAACTGTGTAACAGCAAGAAAGGAGCTGACACCTTTATCAACACAGTTTTGCTGAAGGGAAGTGTGAGAGCTTGATGAGAAGGGAGGAAAGAAGGGTGGAAATGAGCTCCGCTAACAGGGGTAAACAGAGGTTGTGCATTGTTTGGACAAAAATAGATGATAGAGTTATTTAATAAAAGAGCAACTCCGGCTGTCTCTGAGACAGACTGGAGGACAGAAAGTTTGGAGAGAGAAGTGGCCGTTAAATGGTGAAGGTACTGTGCAGGGGGAAAGAGGGAGAACATGAGCAAGTGGGTGGGGAGGCAGACAGGAGGATGCCAGAGCACAGTGAGCAGCTGTGTCCCGGAGAATGGAAGATGTGGTGAATAAAGACCAGTGAAAGGATGAATGGGTGGAAAGATGGACGAGTGAATGGATGGATAGCGGAGCAGTTGAACAGAGTTGGGTCTTACCTTCCTGTTTGAGGAGTGTGTGCCTGTGCGGAGTCTGGGGCAGACTGAGAGAGGAGGCTCCGAGTGATCTGTAGTTACTCCTGATTGCATTACTCCACCCATCAGGGGCTAATTGAAAGGGGGGAGGGGCAAGTGAGGGGGGGGCACAGGGAATCTTTTTTGAGAGTATCTATAAATACAGCGGCGCTTCACAGAGATAACCCCAAGGCCCCCATTCACTTGCTCATTCAGTCACCAACGAGACCACCGTGTGGCCTTTTAAGGTCACTCAGTGATTCACTCACTCACATAAATTTTACTTGATCTTTCTAATATTTTTGTTTCTCCCCATGGCAGCCTGATCATATCATCCCTCCCTATCCTGCTTCCTGTAGAAAAGCAAGTCATTCTTCTCAACTGCTGTTTTCTTTACTTGAGACATATCTGTGGTTATCATTATCATAATATTGCACTGCACACACATGTGCACAAACGCACATGCACAAAGTTTCATAACGCCATGAGCTTCCAATGGCCTTTGATACATGATGGAAAGGATGCCAAGGGTCAAATGTCAAAGATTGTTGTCCTGTGAGATTTGTCCCCACTCATATGTCTCATCTGTCTCTACCTCCTATATTTCTCCCCACAGGGGAATACGCATTCAGTCCCAAACGTGTTGGGTACCATATCCAGGCCTGGTAGTGACAGACACCCACATGGTTTCTAAGAAAAATGTAGCACTATTTCCTGCAACCCAACACTGTCTTGTTCACACTGCTTCACACCCTCTATCAACCCCACACTCTTCCCAATTCTTTCCTCATCCCAACTCTTTCTCTCTGTCCCTGTCTGCAGCAGGTTTTCCTGACCTGGTGGTCCCTGTCCCTCTCCGGTGAGAAAATGCGTCACTAGATCCAAGTGCTCTATTTTTAGACCACCATAAACAGATTGGTGCTTCACAAAGTGTCACATCAGTTTGTGTGTGTGCTGTTTATATGTGTATGTGTGCATTTACGTTCATTTGTGTATAAAAAGACTTGTTTTTCATCACACTAGTGGCATGGCTACCAGTCGGTCTACCACTTTGGACCAGATTGAAATATCTCAAGCATTAGATGGACTGCTATGAAAATCTTTACAGACATTTTGTACGGTCCCCATAGGATGAATCCTGTTGATGCTGATGATCCCCTGACAGTTTTTTTTACGGTTTTGAGTAAAATGTCTCAACAACCGTTGGATGAATCAACATGAAATTTGATACACAAGTTCATGTTCCCTTGAGGATGAATTGTAAGAAAATTGACGATCCCTTAACTTTTCTTCAAGTGCAGGTCAAAGTTTTAATTTGTCGATTACTAATGACATTTCCATCAACCTCACTTTGTTAAATGCTAATATGGACATGCCAGCATGCTAACACGCTAAACTGCAGCGGTAAACCTGATAAACATCAGCATGAACGATGCCTCACAGAGCAGCTAGTACAGCTGGGGACTTTTAGTCTTGTTTAATTAGCGTGGAAAGGAGATATAAAGATATCATTTTTATATCAAACAATGTTTTATATGCCAGGTGCCCCAAATGCCAACTGAAATTAAAATATATAGGAACTTTTCCATTTTTTGCTTAGCATTGCTAACACGTCTGAAAACGGGAAGCTCAGACAAACAGGAATCTGGCTTATTAGTGGTAGTGTTGTTAACAAAATTGAAGTCGGATGACAGTTCATCAGACAGAAGACAGAAGAAGATGTTGTGCTAGTTCTAAGAAGAAGACTGAATAGATTTGATTTGATTATTCTGTCTAACAGACATGTGGTATCTTTAAATTAATACATCCAATGTTCTTTTAGTAAAACACTTGAGCACAGATATAAACCGCATATGTTCACCATGTTCCTCTTATAATGCCAACATTAAACACGTTAAGTATTTCACCCAAGCATGGGAGACAAAGATTTAAATTCAGTTCACTTAACTTCAGACATGTGATCTTATTTAACCTCAATGGTCAATCTGTTTTATGCCTAACTGAAACATTGCCCACGACTGCCCTAGCATGCCCCCAGCCCTTGCCCCCAAGCCCTCAGCCTTTGCTTCTTGCCTGTGTTCAGCTGGCACACAGTTGTCCCTCCCCCCCACTCTACACTCTGGATCGAGGCCTCCAACTCAGCTGCTAAGGCCAGGGGATAAAGGTGCAGCTGTCTGGGCACTGCAGGGCTATCGTGATGCTAAAGCCTGGTGCTTACTTCTGCTGCAAATACAGCCATGTGGAAAGGTCAAGCCAGGCAGACCCCATCATCACTAGTGTGCCGTTAATAATTAATGCCACAGCAACCAATTGGACTAGAATTTCTCTGGGTCATCCAGGATCCAATATGATCCTCTGGAAGAACTTCACTGCACTGCCTGTCACACAGGCTGAAATGGATCCCAGCAACTGACTTTAAAGAACATGCAGCGTCATAATGAAGGTCTCAAATGGGCAATTAGAACTGATGAAGAGTCATTTTGGGGTCCCTCTGTGGGAATAGGGTATACTTGCAGCTTAGCAAGTGTGCAGCAGGAATGTGTTTAAGACTACCATAACCTTGATTTGACGTTAAAGACTAGACCAGATTACCTGCATCAAAGGAATAGTTTCACTTTTTGGGAAATACTTATTCACTTTCTTGCTGAGAGTTGGATGAGAAGATAGTTACCTCCCTCACTGTATGTCTGCCCAATAGGAGGCTACAGCTAGAAGCTGGTTAGTTTAGCTTACCACAAAGACTGGAAACAGGCGGAAATAGCTAACCTGGTTTTGTGTGTCACAAAATCCACCTACCAGCACCTGTAAAGCTCACTAATTAACACATTATATATTTTATTTAATCCATAAAAAATGAGGGGTTTTATGCAAGACTATTTTTTGGTAGGGAGAGACTTCGGGAAGTTTCTGCTCCCATCCAAGAAATGGTCCTGCACATAAGCCCCTGTAAATCTGTAACTTGTAATTTTTACACTTGATTTTTTTTACAGATTAAACAACAAAATAAAACAAAATAAAACATGAGCTTTAGAGACGCTGATAGGTGAATTATGTTACCGATGGACAGAGCCAGGCTGGCTGTTTCTCATGTTTGCAGTCTTTGTGCTAAGCTAAGCTAAACAGCAGCTGGCTGTAGCCTTATATTTAATGCACAGATATGAGAGTCTTTATCTAACTTTTTGCAAAAAAATTGATATGCATACTTCCCAAAATGTTGTAGTATTGTTAATTTTGTAAAATATATTTATACAGCACATAGACTGTATATCTACAATAGAAGAATAGCAATGTATTTATTTTGCTAATGTAATCGTTGTCATTGCTAAAGTACATAATATGCGGTTACTGCAAGGTCTATGTTTTTATTGTTCTTGAGTAATCCAATTCTGCTGTCAGCAGAACAGCCTTGTCACTAACAAACGGTATTGAAGTATGAGGTAATATTGGCCTGTGTACTGCAAACTGGGACATGATTGCAAAAGTATTTCAAGCACTGGGAATATAGATGATTTCCCTTGTCCATTTTCCAGCTACAGACTTAACAATTTTCATCCTAAACACAGGATTTTTGTGTATGGTTATTGTGTATAAGTAAAATTAGCAAGAGTAAAGTGCCTCACTTAGCCTCAAATTGCTGCTACAACTTGCTTCTATTCAAAAGATTTGTGCAATATGATTTGTGCATTTTATATCAAATTCACGTAATGAAGTCCCAATGATCCTGCATGTGGCTCTTTTATGGATTCCTGTAACTGCTCAAACAAGTAAACTGAATTTAATCAGAGAGATTACGCCAATGGATGTAATAATTTACCGGATGCATGAGGTATGATCATGTGGTAGATAGAAGAAAACAGTCTGCAACAGGATGATTTGAAACTCGAACCTGATTATTTTCAAATGATATAAAGCAAAACAATTAATAAAGATGAAACATTGGGAATATGTTGTGTTTGCTTGTCTGAAGATTCTCTAAGTGAGAAGAGGTGGTGCTTATTAATTCATGCAAATGTTCATCCAGCCACGCATGCCTGTTTATACCTTATTTCATCCCACCAGTCTGTCACAAAACCAGGAAAGAACAAGCTGTTTAAAACTTAATGTAAAAGTAATTACACTCTTACAATGGCCAAATAACATTTTAATGGTTCTCAGAGTTAAAACTGAACATTTATCTGGGCTGGCTCTGATGTGGTTGCTTTGTCCCCCAACATTTCATTTATGACCATGATTAAAAGCCTCCTGTACTCATTTTCACTCTTTTATTGCCGAGTGCCATAGCACCCACTCAGCATGTGGGTCTATATATATGAAACAGCAAATCGTCAGTCATTTAGCCTGGTGTTGTGTTCCCAGATTGCTAAATCCCTACAGAGATTGGTGGGATATTTCAACCCCAGCGGTCACCAGACACTTTATTTAGATGCTGAAGTTTGTGTCTTTGTTCCTTTTGCCTTTCACATATGCAGTCACACAAACAGTCAACCTTACACCACTACATTCTGAATTGCTAGGATTCCCCTTCATCTGGAATCATCTCGATGTTATTGTGACATTTCTGCGATTAATATGCAGTGTTAAAGAGTTTGGGGATTTGTTCCTTTTTTAAAGGTTCACATTCCGC
>NC_060156.1:17591931-17596849 GCF_021292245.1 Micropterus dolomieu | reverse complement strand
TTATTTTGCTAATGTAATCGTTGTCATTGCTAAAGTACATAATATGCGGTTACTGCAAGGTCTATGTTTTTATTGTTCTTGAGTAATCCAATTCTGCTGTCAGCAGAACAGCCTTGTCACTAACAAACGGTATTGAAGTATGAGGTAATATTGGCCTGTGTACTGCAAACTGGGACATGATTGCAAAAGTATTTCAAGCACTGGGAATATAGATGATTTCCCTTGTCCATTTTCCAGCTACAGACTTAACAATTTTCATCCTAAACACAGGATTTTTGTGTATGGTTATTGTGTATAAGTAAAATTAGCAAGAGTAAAGTGCCTCACTTAGCCTCAAATTGCTGCTACAACTTGCTTCTATTCAAAAGATTTGTGCAATATGATTTGTGCATTTTATATCAAATTCACGTAATGAAGTCCCAATGATCCTGCATGTGGCTCTTTTATGGATTCCTGTAACTGCTCAAACAAGTAAACTGAATTTAATCAGAGAGATTACGCCAATGGATGTAATAATTTACCGGATGCATGAGGTATGATCATGTGGTAGATAGAAGAAAACAGTCTGCAACAGGATGATTTGAAACTCGAACCTGATTATTTTCAAATGATATAAAGCAAAACAATTAATAAAGATGAAACATTGGGAATATGTTGTGTTTGCTTGTCTGAAGATTCTCTAAGTGAGAAGAGGTGGTGCTTATTAATTCATGCAAATGTTCATCCAGCCACGCATGCCTGTTTATACCTTATTTCATCCCACCAGTCTGTCACAAAACCAGGAAAGAACAAGCTGTTTAAAACTTAATGTAAAAGTAATTACACTCTTACAATGGCCAAATAACATTTTAATGGTTCTCAGAGTTAAAACTGAACATTTATCTGGGCTGGCTCTGATGTGGTTGCTTTGTCCCCCAACATTTCATTTATGACCATGATTAAAAGCCTCCTGTACTCATTTTCACTCTTTTATTGCCGAGTGCCATAGCACCCACTCAGCATGTGGGTCTATATATATGAAACAGCAAATCGTCAGTCATTTAGCCTGGTGTTGTGTTCCCAGATTGCTAAATCCCTACAGAGATTGGTGGGATATTTCAACCCCAGCGGTCACCAGACACTTTATTTAGATGCTGAAGTTTGTGTCTTTGTTCCTTTTGCCTTTCACATATGCAGTCACACAAACAGTCAACCTTACACCACTACATTCTGAATTGCTAGGATTCCCCTTCATCTGGAATCATCTCGATGTTATTGTGACATTTCTGCGATTAATATGCAGTGTTAAAGAGTTTGGGGATTTGTTCCTTTTTTAAAGGTTCACATTCCGCTCTTCTAAATTAGTTTAAGTGAAAAGTCCCAGCCTTAATAACTTAGTTGTTTCTCTCATGTTCCCATTCACCAAGAGGGTGCTGCAGGCTCATCTGACCTCACTTATTGGTCCAACAACTGGGCCCCTCTGTCTCTTGCTGTGCTTATCTTACTAATTCTGTCTGTGGCAAAGCAAGGACAGCTGTCGTGGAGGCAGATAGTACCAAGCTCCATGTCCCAGAATACAAATCCAACAGATCCGGGGGCTGGTGGAAGACCGAGGCCGGCAGTGTTGGGGCAACTGGGGGTGGCTGAATTCCATTTAGCTGCCTCAGTTTCAGGGTCCTGGTATAGACGGTATTCAATAATATGATATAGCAGGGAAATCACAGGTAATTTCAGGACCCTGTCCCCTGTGCTGGTTCAATGTCAAGGCTTATTGGTACACTTAAATGGAACTGAGCCATTGTTAACACTATTAAGCAGGATTTTCCTACTATGAGAAATGTTTTGGCGTAAAATGGGTCTGTTGTGCATGCTGGATCATTGTCACACTGTCGTGTCTTACTAAGTAGTCTCTACTTATTAAGTAGAAAGGAACCATCATTTGTTAATAACACCTGTCCGTTTCCAATTAAATAAAATGTCTGTTTTGAGAAAGACCTATTGTAACAAGCCTTGTAAATTGTCTGAGGACTAAAAAGCATGATGCAGAGAGCAGGTAAAGGGTTAAAGGCAGTTTAGACTAAACATTATAACCTAAATAATTGATTTCAAGGCTTTTGGAGGATGATTTGGAGATGGCATGCATGATAACACAGCCACATTTAAAAACCACATATAACCATATGTTTCATTCAAATCTTCTGCATTTTAGTTGATAGACATTTCACTGGGCCTGGAGGCCACAGAATACCAAACATTGCACAGGAGCCACTGGTTCATCACGTACATCATCACCTCGTATCAGGTGGACTTAAGTACGGGTGCCTTTCTGCCAAAATAAACACTGTTTCGTCAGCGTTGTAACTAAAGCTCTGCTCAGCTGCAGGGCTCTCAGCAGTCACTCGGTGGGGCATTCTGGTGTGGCTGGTGAGAGCATGAGGGGCGTGGATCTAAAATGGAAGACATCCTGGTTATAGCAGTGGCCGATACAGTGTTGACAAGTGTTACTCAGCCTCGATTAATAAGTCAAGCTCTCGTTGGGCTTAAGAGAGGAGGGGTATGAAAGACAAACCATTCCAATAATTTTGCACTTTTACAGCAGCTTTGAGTCCTCTGTTAAGCAGTCCCAAACCACCACATGTCTAAAAGGTTTATGTTAAATGAAATCCAACCATGTAATCTAATAATACCAACAGTGCATGTGGTAGTGTAAACATGTGCCTCAGGTCTTTCCAATTATCCAGTAGTCAGCTTACTGTGAACCAAGCTTAACGAGAAACTCCACGAAATAAGCATGTGCTTGTACTTATTTGCCTACTTACCTTCCTTATGAAATGGATTTTTTCGGAGGTGAAAGTCATTGTCGACGTTGAAGGGAAGTGGGGAGATGGGAGAGGGTGGTTTACCAGTGGGCTGGTTATTTTGAAATCCTGACACTATAGTAATGACCCTGTAAAGAGTGGTATGTGTGACATGCACAAATTATGATGGAGACCGTGTTTTGCTTTTCTGCCATGTCTGCCCCCTTGTGATAGGAGATACAACACTTTATATGATTTTACTCACATTTAACTTCAGAAATAAAAGGTATTGTTTTGCCCTTCAGTTTACATCCCAAAGTCTCAGACCAGTATACTTTTTTTTTGTATGTGTACATTTCAATACGCCCTTTTCCAATGTAGGAATAAAGATTAAACACATGGAGGCGCTGTTGAACAAGTGAATTAATTCACATCAGTGTACCTGTGCTAACTGAGCTGTTATATGGATGAATATTGCACACCAGAGATATTAGTTAAAAGGGTGGGCTGCAGCTATGTAGCTATTAAAGTTAAGCTATGTTTGAATCCAGTTTGTTTAGATTGTTTAGACTAGCTTATTATACAGGTTTGTAAAATTAAAATGTAGGTGAGGAGGCTGGCATATAGTGTAAGGATTGTGTGATCTCCAGTTTAAAGGTCAAATATATCATTAATCTTTATTTCATGCTAACTTTTATGCCATGAAAAATAGCAGAAATGGAGTCAATAATAACCCAGGACATTTTCTGGAATCCGTTTTCATAGTTTTGATTCTTGGTGTGTCTTTAATTACTTGCTACTTCATGTATTTGATTTGATAATTAAACCATCATGATAAAAATTGAATTAGAAAATACTGATTGAAGGAAAAAATACGAAAAAAAAACATTTATACATATACACAGACTTGCAAACAAAAGATAGTCAGAAGCTCACACCAGCTTCTTTGTCTAAATTATTTCTGCTTCTCACTAATGTGTTGAGCTTTTGGCATTTGAGTTTATGACTTAAACAATAACACAACATTTAAGATATTTTCATGATGAAAAAAAGAACTGCATGAGTATTAAATAAACCTGGAACAAAAAGGTAACCTAATGGAACATTTTCATAATACCTTGGTAAGAACCACCTCATTGAATCAGTCAACATACTTTCAGTATGATGTAACTTGATCTTATCAGAAAATGTCAACATTCATTTTAAATGAAAATTTGAAAAAAATTGATGTGACCTGTTAGCTGGTTAAAAGTCACTCTCACTGGCTACAAGTTCAGTGTTTACTCATTTAACACTCACCTTTTCAGGACACATAGAGCTAATCAATCATACCATAATATTCTACAAAGTCTTTCAGCTTGCATGTCACTGACACATAATGAGAACAAGGAGGGGAGGACTGATCCCAATTGTGCTAAATTTAATTTCTTTCTGATGGTAAACCCTCAGAATTGTGAAATATAAGACCTACAGTGCCTTGCGAAAGTATTCGGCCCCCTTGAACATTTCGACCTTTTGCCACATTGCAGGCTTCAAACAAAGATATAAAACTGTAATTTTTTTATGAAGAACCAACAACAAGTGGGACACAATCATGAAGTGGAACGAAATTTATTGGATATTTCAAACTTTAACAAATAAAAAAACTGAAAAATTGGGCGTGCAAAATTATTCAGCCCCCTTAAGTTAATACTTTGTAGCGCCACCTTTTGCTGCGATTACAGCTGTAAGTCGCTTGGGGTACGTCTCCATCAGTTTTACACATCGAGAGACTGAAATTTTTGCCCATTCCTCCTTGCAAAACAGCTCGAGCTCAGTGAGGTTGGATGGAGAGCGTTTGTGAACAGCAGTTTTCAGTTCTTTCCACAGATTCTCGATTGGATTCAGGTCTGGACTTTGACTTGGCCATTCTAACACCTGGAAATGTTTATTTGTGAACCATTCCAGTGTAGATTTTGCTTTATGTTTTGGATCATTGTCTTGTTGGAAGACAAATCTCCGTCCCAGTCTCAGGTCTTTTGCAGACTCCATCAGGTTTTCTTTCAGAATGGTCCTGTATTTGGCTCCATCCATCTTCCCATCAATTTTAACCATCTTCCCTGTCCCTGCTGAAGAAAAGCAGGCCCAAACCATGATGCTGC
>NC_060156.1:17555574-17591831 GCF_021292245.1 Micropterus dolomieu | reverse complement strand
TACACAATCATGGGGAATACTGCTGACTTGACAGCTGTCCAAAAGACGACCATTGACACCTTGCACAAGGAGGGCAAGACACAAAAGGTCATTGCTAAAGAGGCTGGCTGTTCACAGAGCTCTGTGTCCAAGCACATTAATAGAGAGGTGAAGGGAAGGAAAAGATGTGGTAGAAAAAAGTGTACAAGCAATAGGGATAACCGCACCCTGGAGAGGATTGTGAAACAAAACCCATTCAAAAATGTGGGGGAGATTCACAAAGAGTGGACTGCAGCTGGAGTCAGTGCTTCAAGAACCACCACGCACAGACGTATGCAAGACATGGGTTTCAGCTGTCGCATTCCTTGTGTCAAGCCACTCTTGAACAAGACACAGCGTCAGAAGCGTCTCGCCTGGGGTAAAGACAAAAAGGACTGGACTGCTGCTGAGTGGTCCAAAGTTATGTTCTCTGATGAAAGTAAATTTTGCATTTCCTTTGGAAATCAAGGCCCCAGAGTCTGGAGGAAGAGAGGAGAGGCACAGAATCCACATTGCTTGAAGTCCAGTGTAAAGTTTCCACAGTCGGTGATGGTTTGGGGTGCCATGTCCTCCGCTGGTGTTGGTCCACTGTGTTTTCTGAGATCCAAGGTCAATGCAGCTATCTACCAGGAAGTTTTAGAGCACTTCATGTTTCTGCTGCTGACCAACTTTATGGAGATGCAGATTTCAGTGCCAAAGCTACCAGTACCTGGTTTAAGGACCATGGTATCCCTGTTCTTAATTGGCCAGCAAACTCGCCTGACCTTAACCCTATAGAAAATCTATGGGGTATTGTGAAGAGGAAGATGCGATACGCCAGATCCAACAATGCAGAAGAGCAGAAGGTCACTATCAGAGCAACCTGGGCTCTCATAACACCTGAGCAGTGCCACAGACTGATCGACTCCATGCCACGCCGCATTGCTGCAGTAATTCAGGCAAAAGAAGCCCCAACTAAGTATTGAGTGCTGTACATGCTCATACTTTTCATGTTCATACTTTTCAGTTGGCCAACATTTCTAAAACTCATTTTTTTTGTATTGGTCTTAAGTAATATTCTAATTTTCAGAGATACTGAATTTGGGATTATAAATAAACATTTGAAATATATCAGTCTGTGTGGAATGAATGACTATAATATCCAAGTTTCACTTTTTGAATGGAATTACTGAAATCAACTTTTTGATGATATTCTAATTATATGACCGGCACCTGTACATGTGTTCACCATGTGATTTTCTGAATGCAGGACAGAAAACACAAATAGCCCAAATGTGATGTTATATCAGAAGATAATTACTGTTAATGCTGTTAAAAAAACAACTAAATAGCCACTCTTCTAGATCTGCATGTAATCCTTATTTCTTTTGTCAATTGATCTCCGTTTAGTTTTTGACAAATCGTTTAGTAGACTGCGTGTCAAAAAAGAGAATAACACCCATCACATTTTTCTCCTGCACTTTCAAGCAAACTAAATGGCATGAATCTAGACTGGTTCTCAAACTGGGAGTCACGTAATACCTTTTAGTCATTCGTTAAATTCTCTAAGAAATAATTGTTGGTTTTACAATTTACTATTCATCTTTGGGTATGTGTTCGGAATTTGTCTTGAAGTACCTGGCTGTTTTAAACCTCTAGGGCTCTTCTGATTAGGTATCAAAAGAAAATAGATTTTTTTTATTAAACTGCTCACTATTCTGCACCCTGTAAAGTGAGTCATGAGAAAGGCATCACTTCATTTTAAAATGTTAGTCAGACAAGATTGAGAATCGCTGGCTACTGAAAAAAGTTAGTAGTGATGGCTTATCTCCAGATAATCAATAGTAGCTAGTGCATCAAAACACCATTAAAAAAACATAAAATAATGCATAAATGAATAACACAGGAATGTAAAAATTAAAGTATATTGATAATTGATTGAAAATAACCTAGACATTTAAAAATATACATACAAAAATTATACAAAGTAAATAGAAATTAGAAAAAGTGTAAAAGGATAAAACCGCAGAAAATTTGTGCAAGCAACAATATATCTGAATTCAAGCATACAGTTTGCCCAGAAGCAGACCAAAAGTGCAAGCGGGGGCTGTTTGAGTGCGAGGGCAGCATTTTAGAATAAAGTATTAGAATATCTGAACGTGAAATCAGTAAGTCATTCTCTCAAATGGAAAGACCCCGCCCTTGAATAAAGATAGGAAAATAATCCCATATTTCCTCTTCAGTAAAACTAACCTCAGATTATTTTGCTTTATCAGCAACATGCTTTTCTGCTGGAAGAACGATCCCTGCTTTAAGAAAACCTTGAAAATCCATCGGACAGTGTTTCCTCTAGGATTTTTTTTCAGAAGCGGGGGCAGAACAAACCCCCCCCAATAAACTTCAGTGTTTCCCCTAGGATGGAGGTGTAGCAGTGGAGGTGAAGCAACATTTTTGTCTGAATATAAAACCCCAACACAACATGTTTCAGCAACATTGCTCTTGTGTCCATGAGCATGCGATGCACCTTAGAATAGCTTAAAACTGCAGTGTTTTCCCGGTTTAATATGAGCTTTAGATGAATGTATGTAAATTGTATGTTTTCCAATGAAAAATATGTAATTTCACATCATATTGGGACATTATTTTCACCATATCTCTGAACAAATAGTTGGAAAAGCTATAGCAGATAATAAATAAACACCCAAAGATCAGTCTACTGGAGGTACATTTAGATCTGCAGAAAGTGATTTGGTTGGTTCTGTTGCTCCACAGTGATTTTACATTGATGGCACAGCATGTTTTGGGCATCACCCCTAAGACTTAACGGCAGGAAAACCCTGTTAATATGACCTCAGAATCATTATAGATAGGACTGTTCATGTTTGCCTTTTGTGTCTTCATTTTACAGCTTCTGACATTTGTAGACATTAATATAAAAAATAGGAAACATGAGAAACCTCCTTCCTTCTGAGGTGCATTTTATTTGCACATTAAAATCCAAAAAGAAACGTCTCCTCATTAGCTTAAAATGACTAGTTTGCATCACTAATTAGCTTTACTAACCTCAGCTCCTCCATGAAAAATAATTGAATCAGTCTGTACAGGACAGAGCTGCAGGCTGTGTCAGTTTAGTCCAAGTTTGTACCTGATGTTCTCAACATTGGACAAGTAGGCAGTAATAAAATACAGCTTCCAGTTACTTTATATAAATTGAGCTAATGTTAAGTTACATAGCAGCTATGTAGCTGCTGTAGAAGCTTTCCTGCTCAGCTGCGCAGTCTGAAGGGGAGGGGAGATGTTAGCTAACTTAGCGCTAACCGGCTTCACTTTTCCAGCAGGTGTAACAGACACCGTACATTTACTGCCAGAATATTTTCCGCCATTCGCGTTCACCGTCACTTTCTGCCGCTCGGACAATCAAACACTCGCTACACACCTCCTGATTCAGACTTACGCTGCTCTTATTGAAAAGTCATTGAATTATTGTTGACTGGGAGATTGAACACCATCTGTCATGTATGTTCTACATAGAAAGAGGAGAGGAAGTGAGCAGAGCATTGAGTGCTGCCGTGCTCGCACAGTGTGCGAGTGAAAATATTTGTAGCGCATAGTTTAAAGATCGTGGGAAATTTTAGTAGTGGCGGTCGTGATTCAGCAGCGGCGCACCGCCACTTCTGAATGCATATAGGGGAAACACTGGGTGTCTAGTAGCTCTGGAGGGAACAGACATGCCATCCCTGAGTGTGTGCAGTAGGTTGTGTTGTGAGTCAGTGCTGTAACAGTGGACTGGTGGCAGTGATTAAGGAGTATCGCATCATAGGCTGGACGATCATCCATTCTGTTGTCAGGTCAATGCAGGAGGAGGCTTTGTGGAACTGACGGATCGATTTGCTGACAGGCAGACATTACATGTTTCTAATTATTACTACAATCATCCATCAAGCTGAGGATTTCGTGTTTGTGTGTAAACTATGAAGGACACTATATGGACAAAGCAAAAGGTGGACAGAATGAGTGAAACGAATATCTTTCTAATAAAGCTCTTTACATTAGTGGTGCTGCATCAGTTACAACAGCTGACCACTAGAGAGCACTTTGGAGACGTCTGTGAAGCTGCCAGACGTTAACAGTCAGTGTGATCATTTATGTCAGTGCTGTCACTGTGTTGTAAAAGTGACTTCTGCCAGAAACGCTTTGATGGTCGTGGGCAATTGATGTAACTGTCTACAAAATTATGTTGTGTGTACATGAGTTGGAAGTCATTCTCAGTGAGCTACATTGTCCCTTTTATGTAGTTTTTCTTTTCGAAGTTGTCTCCAGGAAATAAGACTAGCAATTCTGAAGGACAGTGTTGACAACATCAAGACATCTCTGTTTGTCCTAGTTTGCATTTATCTGAAGAACTCTGTGGTTGGATGTCAAACTTCAAATACCAAAAATATATTGCTTGATTTCAATTAACATTTACTGTAAATGTTTGTGTATCATACTGAACTCTTATCTTATTGGAATAATATTTAAAGAAAAACACACCCAGCTTTAGTTTTAATATATTCCTGTGTGTTGTCTTAATTAGTGGTTGCCTCAAGATCCGTTCATTACCTGCTTCAAGTAGCTTGCTCTGTGGTTTGCTTTTTCAGATACTCATGATGCAGTTTTGCGGTTCAACGCTGCACCTACAGAGCGGTACGAGAGAGACGTGGGGAGCAAAACCACTATCCGCATCATCAACTCACAGGTGAGTGAGTCTGTCCTTGTATAGTGAATCATTAATAGATGTATATCTTCTGAGAGCTGTGTCACTCGCACTGAAACAAATATATAACACGTGGAGTGGTGCATGATGAAAATTGAAATGAGTTATCACTTCGAACCCCCCTTATTTTTATTTATTTTTTATTAAATACATGCAGTGAATGTTGTGTTATTGATGGCTGGTTAGTATTATAGGATTCTCTCTAATATATAATATGCTTTAGAACAAATATGCTTATTTGAGGATAGTTTGTTTCTAACCTTAATGATACTTGTAGTGCAGTCTAGAACTAGATCAGAGCTTGATCTAGACAAGAACTAAAATCAGAGCTTAAGAATTAGGGCTGAATGGTTTTGAAAAAAATATCTTAAGTGCAATTATCATGACTGATATTGCAATTACCATATGATTTGCAATTTTTTCTTAAGTCCGTGTAATATGATGTGTAGGCCAAGACATCTCAGCAGCATGACGATGCTTCATTTACAAATCCTATTTTGACACATCATGCCTTAACAAATATCGCACCTCCTGCAAATAGAAAATTGCTCGAGGTCATAGTTGTTGTGTTGGAGATCAGACTCTTCAAAGACAGTAAATGACCTTCTGTTTTAATACACAAAACTAGGAAAATGTCTCATCTGTCAGCCCAAAGCTGAACTATCGTTGTTAAATTAATTCTGTTGCAGGTGGTCAAATTGATATTTTTGTGTTTACAACTGATGAAATTATTGTGTAATGTGAAAGGTGTTGCTTGTAGTGACAAAGCCAGAAATAATTATCACCTGAGTCCAAAGTTCTCCTCAGCTCTGGAAACAGGGGAAACGGTTAGCCTGTGTTTATTGGTGAGCCAAGCTAGCCGTTTCCCCTGTTTCCAGTCTTTATGCTAACCTAAGCTAATTGAGTGATGCAGGCAGTGGGAAGCGCATTTCCCTCAAATGTTGAACTAATTCTTTAAAGTGATTTTGGCTTTGATGCACTGATTCAGATTGGTAAAGTAATTGCTAATGCACTGTTTGGCTTGAGGATCAAATGCATACAATTTTGTTTTAATTTTCCACTGCATTATTTACCTTTACAGATTTTGGCCAATCCTCAGCATCGATTCAACACAAGCTCAATCTACAAGAATATCACTCTGGTGGCCTGGGACCCTGCACCTTACACTGTCGACTTACAAGAGGTAGGTTTTTTGTATCAATTGTCCTTTTGCTCACAGGAACCATATAACCAATTCATTAAGCTGTCTGTAGCCTGCCACTGTTGTTACCTCTGTTGACTTTAAAAGACAATTAAACAGTTTCAATGAATCCACAATGAATGGACAGAAAACATTAATAGATCTAATTATGTACATGTAGCCAGAAATATGCATAGAAATTCATGTTAGCACATGTTTCCGAAAGCATGTTTTTATTGTGACCTCCTCTCTTCACCCTTTCTTCTTTGTGTTACCTTTTTATAATTGACATTCAGGGAATTGTCTGCTGCCACAATCAATACGATCCTAGACTTCTGTGAGAGCTAAAGTGTTCAGGTTAATAACCTAAGAAACATACTTTGCTATTAAAATTGATTTGCATGCTACATGCATCTTTTGTTTTCACAGGCTAATAACACAACCCATGTCCTTCCAAATGAACAGTGACTAGTTTTCAGGGTTTAACCTTTAGTTCTCTGTAGGGAGCAATAGTTGTCATTGAATGATGTGACAAGGCTACACTAACATTTTCCAGGGTGCTCACACAAAGTAATGCTGCTAGGTGGAGGTGAATCTTTTATTTTGCATTACTGAAGCAGCTAATTTAAGAAACAAAAGGCAGCTTCTTTACCACAGCTAAAAGGGACACAAAAAAGTAAAGGTAAGGCTCTCTGAAAGACAGTGATGGGATTTTTATAAAGGACATGGTGTGCTTTACTGACACCTGACCTGTTCTATACAATCCAGTTACCTATTTTTCCTACAACTAATGCCAGTAAGTATCCTGAGTAAATGCCAACAAAATACTGATTGTAGTGAACTGTCTCTTACAGCCTGTGGTGCCTCATGGTCAGTCTCTGGAAGCTTTACTTCCAATTTTCATATCGTCACCATCCCATTAGTTTGTGTTTATTGGCCAAATGATTAAAAAGTACCCAAATGAAAATGTATGTTTTACTGTTGCTGACAGCATTTGTTATTTCAATAAAGGGAAACGGAAAATATGTGTTTTATATTTCAAATAAATATCTAGTCAATTTCAGTACAGTATACTGTTTACAGGTTGCATTTCTGGGCATGAAACAATTCATCAATTAATCAAATAGTTGACTGACAGAAAATTAACGGCAGCATTCTTCCAGGATCTCAAACTTCGTGCTTTTCTTTGTTTTCTATGATAGTAATCTGAATATTGTATTGCTGGTCAGATAAAACAAGCAATTTGAATACCTCCTCTAGTGTTATGTGAAATTGTAATGGCCATTTCCCACAGTTTTCTGATAATTGTGATCTAACATATTATATGAGGAAAGTGTACTAAATTAATCATAGTGGAGTATATAGTGCATGATGTATGTATTTGGTATCATAACGTATTGTAGGTAATTGGTGCTTAATTTTTAGTCATAATTTGAGTCAGTTATTAGGGATCTGTGGAAAAGCCCAGCACTTCATCAGGCTCTCTTTGCTTTATAAAAAAGCTGCTCTGCTGTGACAACAGTCTGTACTGTATAAGAAAGATAAATTATACGATGCCGTGTTTCTTCAACTGACCTTCATTTCCAAGTGACACACTGATTACATCATTGTGCATGTAGTTTGATCCATTGTACTGAACAAGACAGAGCTATAGAATAAAATAAACTTGATTATAAAGACGGTGGACACAACACAGTAAAAGTGTTCATTATGCCCTTCTTGAACATCATCGCGGTTTTCGCAAATTCATAATAGACGTGGTGTTCAGTGTCATTAATGATAGACAGAGCTTCTCTGTTTAGAGCAGCTGCTTCTGCAATTGTAGCCTACTTGTTATTTATTTGCCACAGTCAGGTTCTCACATCAGACTGACATGTTAAACAAAACGATGCTCCGTCACGCTGATACAATCTTTCCTAAATATTTTGATGGACTCCCTCTTGCATAATAAGTCAAACAAAATGATATGTGGTAATTACAACGAACTAAAACGCAGTTAATGCAATATACCAAAACAATGTTGGTTGTTTTGGTATATTGCATTTAGTTCTATATTTTTTCTAATGCATACCATGTATATTCCACATTATTTATCTCACAGTGTAACACAAAAAACAAGAGAAAAGTTTAAATAAAACATTACTCCCAACTGAACAAATAAACTGAACCACATGTAGGGCAGAGCCACATGTACTGCACAACCACACAGCCTAAAGTGGTGGTGAGAAATGTTCTACCTAGACTGGAGGCTTTTTATGGCTCTCTTTGAAGAGAAGTCACTTCAAGATATGTTCATATTCAGTAGCCATAATAGCATCCTGCGTCTGTCTGTCTGTCCGTCTGTCATGTGTTTTCAATACTTAACCTTTGCAAAAAGGAACATTCTACATATCGGTTACTGACAGGAAGTTCTCAAAGACAATGCACATCTTGACTGTTGTTTTGTTTTTTTCTGATGAAAGCATGCTTGCTCAGTCAGGTCTGAGGATAGATCTGAAGAGTAGCACTTCTTTATAAAGATGAAAGAAAGATGTTTTTCAGAATCAGAGGGAGAGTAGCAGGAGTGTTTTCTGTCAATTAAAACACCATTTCTAGCTTGCATTTTTAACCCCTTTTTTTCTCTTTACATTTACTTTGCCAATGTGAGGACTGTGTCATCACAGTGAACCTTTTGTTGTGTCCCAGCAAGCGACTGTCTAGATAACAAAATGCCTGAATAAGCACATAATTATACTACATTTGTATTTACATGTAGGCCCCATATAAACATCATTTAACACACCAACCACTTAAAAATATCTGAAAGATCCCCATGTTTTAAGATGTATAAAATAATCTGCTTTGAATAATAATTGGTTTTGGAAATGGTATTTCAACAAAAAAATACATTTCTTAAAATTACATCTGCTCCTACTCCCTCTTTTGGGGGGAAAAAAAAATCCAAAGTATGACTTTGCCAATATCTCCTGGACAAAAGATGTCTCCTACTTTACTGAAATGTCCCTAAACTGGGCGTTTTCAGGTTTTTACATCACACTTTGCAGTTGCACTGAACCATGATTAGTTTCCGAACGATTTATGATGTCAGAATTTCTTGTACGTACACATCTTATGTACCTACCTACCTTATACATAGATTTTAGGTGAGCACAGAGTAACTTTCCCTCCTGCAGCAGATGAATGGACAGACTTCTAGTGTCAAACTCTGCAAATACATAATTCTGCACAGTGACGGGCAAACATCAAAGTGACGTAATGAGAAGCAAAACACATTTTTAAGTGGGCGCACACCCCATTCCCACAGCCTTTGTGGCAATGTGTTGTGAAGGTGATGTGGAGAGGGATCTAAACCTGACAAACATATTGATCTTGCCATTTGAAACTGTAACCCCGTAACTCCTTTCTTTGTCAGTGGTATGATACTCCGGACTACAACCTTTTTGGTCCGTACGTGGAGCACCGCAAGCTCCATCCTGACCAGCCCTTCTACATCCTTCACCCCAGCTATGTGTGGCGACTTTGGGATGTGATTCAGAGCAACACTCATGAGAATATCCAGCCTAATCCTCCCTCATCTGGCTTCATAGGCAAGTACACACACGTACTGTACATGGATATATTAAGCTGGTATGCATGCAGTGTATGCAGCTGCCTCTGTACTCTTTATCGGTACATTTCCTCGCCTCCTCCTGGAGCACATATAGATGCAAAGACACGCACGCTAAGATATTAAATTCTTATCTTCGCAGTGACATTACCAGCCTGCATATCTGTGCAGGGGTTGGCGGGGATGTAACAACAATAAGCACTCCAGCATGTCCGTATGCCCTTCATGTCTGTTTCTTCCTTCTCTAATTTTCAGACACTTAATTATGCTTTTCCCTCATACAGCCGTAGTTCATAAAAATACAATTATGGCAAGATTTGTTTTCCTTTGAGCGACAGAAAATTGTTCTTATGGTCGATACTCAGTATCTAGTGATATTTTCACTGCTGATATTGAATGTCCTCTGGAATCACTGTTCATTGTCTTGGAGCAATGCTAGGTTGTCAGTATGTTTGATGCTGAAGACACAACAAGCGAAGTAAGCCTTTGAGTTTTAGTTTCTGTATTCCTCCTTTCACTTGTTCTTAAATAAAAGTGGCAACAAACAAAAAAACCTATTGAATCGTAAGGTGTCACTGACTGCATCTTGAATAATTAAATTGTAAGCATGTTCCTTGCAGAGTCTTTAATCAAGCACAAACGTAATTAATATATATGTGAGACCATCTTTTTTTATTGTTAATTGCATAATCTGCTTAATCAAAATAATTAGCTTCTATCTCACCCATATCTGAGTTATAAAGGAGTGCAAATGTACATTCACCCGCCAATGCTAGATTTTTTTCTTTCGGAGGAAATGAAAAAGAAAAAATGCAAGTGGGTGTGAATTACTCCTTCTTTTCAGGTGACATGGCTACGTATTAAATAGAGGTTGCTATGTAATTTTTGTCTTTAAGAAAAGCAATCATTATGGCTGTACGAGGGAGGAGATGCACTGTTGGTACAGACGCCAGGGAGGGTTTTTTCTTCTTTCCAAAAGAGGAGTGAATTCTGGCACTATCACAAATTGAGCTTTGTCTACCAAAACACATCATTTGACTTGAAGATTAGTGTCACATTTTAAATGATGTTACATATAAATAGATGTGCAGTTAATGGTGATATGCTACATTCTTTATAAAAATAAATCTTACATAGTGAGTAATTCATCCTTTTCAGTATGAACAAAAAATGATGGATGCACAGTTGCACGCCGTTTTATAACATCATGTCACGTGCATGTTTTCAACCATCTCATGAATTAATTGTTGTCCAAGTTCAAATCTCAGCATTTCTTCAGCATCACTTAAAAGAAAGACAGGTGCAGCTGTTCATGATGATGATCTTTAGAAAAGGGTAAGAAATCCATTGACAGTAATATCATATCGTATCCGAGCCTCACATAACACTTTTAGAAAATTTACTTTTTTTCCTGTTTATTTTGTTTTCATACGATTTTCGCAAGAACCTTTAGCCTCTTTTGAAACATGACAATGCAATGATTCTCTTCCTCAGCAATGATATTTAATTAAAACCAACAATAAGTACAATAAAATGGGTAAAAGCAGGTGAAATATGAGCCATTTGGCATCCCGTATTCCATTCCATGAGCTCCCCTTCTCTTAACTTGTCAGGGGTGTAATCACCACAACTCAATGCGGCTCCTAGTTAGACCAGTTACTCCTAGATGGGGGTTGAGCTCTTTAATTTAATGCAGGTGTAAGTAACTCTTTGTCTGTCCATGATTTGTGATAAATGTGAAATTTAATTTATAAAGCAGCATGCGAAAATCATGCAATACCATAAGTAACTATATCAAAAAGGATCACTAACACAGAAATGAATAAAAATAAATGCCTACCATGCAGACCAAAATTAATTATTATTATTATTATTATTATATACAAGTTGAAATTTAAATTTAAGATAGGATTTGTTAGATTCTGCAACATTTACAGTCAGAGCAGCGCAGATGCTCAAAGAGGAGGAAAATACAGAATATATCGATCCACTTAGACACTGATAGATGAAGCACAAATATATGACTGACTAGCTTTAACGTTTACAGCAGCACAATGACAAACTGACTGAACAGCAACAGAAAAGAGGCACCAGGATTTAGTTTTGTAGAAAAGAGCCTAAATTTTAAAAAGGAATTCAGCCAACAAATAACATGTAATATGAGACAGTTTTCTAAAAAAAACTATTTCAACCTGATTCCAATGTAATTAAGATAGATGGATTAAGATAATGTGCTTTGTAGATGATAACATTTCCTGTACATATAAATATACATATAGCACATATAAAACAAGGGTTAAGTACACACTACATGGCCAAAAGTAGATCTCCTCATGTTGTGTATTTTTGTGCTCCTCATTTCCAGTTAAGGGAGACCCCACATTGTGGCCGAAGGAGAGAAATTGCTTGCTAGCAGGTTCCAAAACCTTCTGGAAAGCCTGAAACCAGAAAAGTGTTTAAATGCTCACCAATCACACATGGGTGTAACGTTCAGGAGTCCGTAGACCTTTGGCCATGTAGTGTTTCTTAAACACTTCTACTGCACAAAAAAAAGACTCCTTTCTGCACACGCAAGGTCACACATAAACTACATTTACTTTAGTTCACATTGAGCTGCTACATCATGACTGTGTTTCCTGTCTGGTTATGTTGAGAATATCCAGGCTCAGGTTGTGACCCCGGTGGGGGGGAGAGTTGTGTGCCTCGTGGCTGGGGTGCTGCAGCACTGGTTGAGAGCATCAGTGGAGATCTGGGCGGTGCAGGCCACTGTGTTGTTGTGGACTCTACGGTTCAGCTGGATTACCGTGGTCTTGGAGGGCATTGAGATGTTGCCATTCTCCGCTGACCAGTGATCACAGTGAAACAGAATCAGGAAACACCTGTAGAACTGAGAAAAAGATGGAGGGAAAGATAATGGATTGCGCAACATACCAGCTCAAATGGAGAATTCCTGGAATCCTCAGGTGGATTGACCTTAGTTTCATGCTCTCAGAGAGACTCTCTGTACGGTCTGTTCAGAGTATCATAAGAAATCATGCTTTAGTGCACTTTCATGTCCTCACAGTCAACAGGTACATTAGTGCTGCTTGAGTGGAGGAAATGGTTCTGTAATGAATTTTTGTGCTGGCAGAGAAGGTGGCGTCTAACACTAGTGGGTAGTTTGAACTTTGAGGTCATTCAGCACTTTAGTTGGAAAGGTCTGGGAGCTACTCTTTGAAATTTAAGTGCTTGCTCTGTGTTTCCTGAATACTGCGAGGGAATGAGTCATGATTGCTGTACAACTCAAGCCATTGCTTGCACACTTTTTGATGCTTAGCCTACTTGGCCATCGTTTTAGCACTATTGTGCTGATTGTGATTGTCTATATAATTGTACATTTGTAGAAAGCAGTGTAAAATAAGTAGAAAATTCTTCAAATTGTGCAAATGAAGTGAAATTTATTAGTAGAAACATGTCTTGACTGCCATTTTAATGAAAAAACATGTTTCTGTTGGTTTTGTAGGTCTGTGTTGTAAAGGCTAATAAAACTTACCATAAACTGGTCTAATGCAGCTGATGAGATTGTATTTACAATTAATTGGTATGTTTAATTCTGAGAAAATAAGGTCAAAAAAGGACAATGTAGACGGTCAAACTTCTGGATCTTAAGAAAACAATACAAAGCCAAGTGGCTTACAAACATATTATAGAGAAAAGGCTGTACAGTAAAGTAATTCAACACTTACGCTTACATATTGTGTAGGAAGGATTTGGTTGATTATTTGAGGTGATTGTGATTGTGGTGGAGAGCAGCAAAGGAGGAGGAGGTTGCGAGCAGAATAACAATCATCACAGTGAAAATGATAAACAGAAATCGGCAGCAGTCTACAAAGCAAGGTTGAGTGAAAAACGACAAAAGGTAATGCATGTGGGAGCTGACTGCTCTTCGTGTTGCCAACATCTCAGTGTATGACAGATACCAGACTGCGCATGCTGAGGCAGGCAAACTTACTGTCTTCATATATTATGTATTTATTTCTTTATCTAAAGGAGCGTTTTGCTGTGCACCATGCTTTTTTTTCAGCACAGCTGAAGAGTAACTTTTATATTTTTTAACCTGGACCGTATTTCCTATGTTTTTGTGTCTGTGTGACAAATTGAGACAATTTTTAAAATTGGTCGTGTTTTGAGCAAGCGTGCTGCAGTCGGCAGCAGCGAGACAGGGCTACAACATAATCTTTGCACGATGTCACAGTACGTCTACTAAAGTGCTTGTTTGTACCAATGACAGGGTGAGATAGTTGACTGTCTGACAACATAATGAAAAGGACCTTTTTTTTAAAAAAAAAAGTAAAATTCTTTGTGTTTAGCTTGAGACTATATTGCTTTTGTCAAAGTCACTAGAGTCCCTTGACAAAAATAGTAATTTTACCTCCCTGGTCTACAACTGTCTTTAAGGTTAGTTTGTGTTATTGCGTGACTTTGGTGTTTTTAACCCTTTAAAACACAAATGTCGCACAATAACACAAACAAAAACAACAAAGTCAGACAATAACACAAAGAAACTGACCAGAATCTCCTGTGTTCTGCAAGGTAAAATTACTATTTTCATTAATGGAGTCTGGTGGCTTTGGGTCCAGGTTCAGAAGTTAGCCTTTAAATGCAGTGCTCGATTTGTGACACTGTGTAGAAATTTTATGATAAATGCTTTTCCCAAAGGAGCACGTGCATTGGATTACTTTTTTACGACCACACCTATTCAGATTTCCCCAACTGAGAGTGCATATTAGTATCAGTTAATACTACCCTGTATGAGGAGTGTTAAGTGTGAAGGAAATTCTTGTGAGCTAGTCAACTCTTAAGGAAGGTTTCAGGATGTCTTAAGCAGAAGTATTTATTGAAGCCCAGCCAGGGAAACTGCCAACAGCAGTACGGAGTGAAAACACAGTGGTAGTACCAAACCAAATCTGAAGACCACAATATGTATCCCTTTGCTGTGCCACAGAGTCTAGATGTATTGCATACAAGGTCATTCTCTACTAACCTAAATATGTGTAGCCCCCCTACTGGATGTTAGACTCCAATGCATTAACCAAGTCCTGTTTGAGGTTACATGTATTGCATTCTAAGTGCATACAGTCAGTCTGTAAATTGTAAGACAGTACACCATATCTCCTTTCCAAGGCTGCTTAGACGACGACTCATTCCTAATCTTACCAGCTCACACACACACACACACACACACACACACACACACACACACACACACACACACACACACACACACACACACACACACACACACACAGAAAGATGTGTAACGTGTATGGCCCATACCTTACCCTCTATCCACATAGAGCTCCCTATGGAAAATTTCCTCACAGTAAGGTATGTGCATGTACAGTTAGCTGAAAAACAAATTTATACTTTGCAAGATCGTACCGTGCTAAATTAATTGACGTAAATTGCGGGGGGAAAAGTGTGTAGCCAATGCAGTACCTTAAAATAGACCAGGATCAGCTCAGAAAAAATGTCAGCTGGGATTGGCTCCAGCCCCCCGTGACCCTGTGAACAGGATAAGCGGTTGACGATGGATGGATGGATGAATATCCTTGAAGCTCTGGCAATATTGTTCTTCTGAAGTTAATGCCAATAATGCAAATTGAATTGATAGATTGACTGTTTTTCTAATTGGGGAAAATGGGCGTCAATGGTCACCACATCAGACAAGTTTGAATCGATGCACAGATATGGACAGCAATGTAGAAGTCTGGGAGCAGGCTACAGATTCCTGTTCAGGCTGTAAGATTATTGCTAGTTTGTTCTGTGGTAATTCATATCTGTCTGTCAAATACAATGCTACAGTCAGCAGCCTCTTAGCTTACGGGGGAAAAGCCAGCATGGCTCTTGCTGAAGGTAACCAGCACCAGCCTACCAGTACCTCTGAAGCTCATTAATTTCTAAAGACTAGATGATGTTGCCCGGCAACCAGAAATCACTGTGCCCTAGAAATAGTTTTGCCCTAACCCCTCGTTAAACTGCTACTTGTTTTTACACTTGAGTTTTATATGTTAAACAGAGATGATACAACATGTTATTTAGTGAGCTTTTTAGAGTTGCTGGGAGGTGGATTTTGTTACCTTTGGACAGAGTCAGGCTAGTAGTTTCCCCCTGTTTTCAGTCTACGCTATCCAGCTGCTGGCTGTAGCTTCGAAGGCGGATATGAGAATGTTTTTGACCTTCTCATCTCGCCAAGAAAACAAAACAGCGCATTTCCCAAAATTAAACCATGGTTATGCTGCGCGATCATGCGCAGTAGACGCTGGTGCCAACAGGAAGTAGCCCTGTAGTAGTATTTTATTGGTCCAAAACTGGCTTCACTGCTCTCCATTCAAATCAGCGGGGTGGCTTTGTCCAGTAATACACTGTCTATGCTTAAGGGCACATGAACACACACTCGTGTCGGAAAAATGACTTCACAACACAGCAAATGGGACCAACCAAGGAGCATGTGAATGCACTGTGAGCCACTGGTTGCAATTTGCAACCGTCACCACTAGATGCCACTAAAACGTACACACTGAACCTTTAAAGTAATTTAGAATACATTTTTAAATAAGAATATCTGAATGAATCTCTCTCTCTCTCTCTCTCTCGCGCCATTGCAGGCATCCTCCTGATGATGGCGCTGTGCGAGAAGGTGCATGTATATGAGTACATCCCCTCCATGAGGCAGACAGACCTGTGCCACTACCATGAGCGTTATTACGATGCTGCCTGTACACTGGGTGCTTACCATCCCCTGCTGTATGAGAAGAGCCTGATCCAGCGGCTCAACGTGGGACCCGAGGGGGACCTCAGAAGGAAGGGACGGGTCACTATTCCAGGCTTCAGCACCGTCAACTGTGACATTTGAGATATGAAGACTGACCCTCAGAGCCCGAACATACACACACGCTGCGGCCGTTTCTGGCTGACTAAGGGAGAGGTGCAATAAAGCCACAGGAGACAAGGAGGCTGGAGCTTACATGTTTCAAATTAGATCCATGAAGAACCTAAGCCATAGCCCTCCAGGGAGGGCTTAACATGGAGGCTTCTGAAATAACTTGTCTTCATTAATATGGTTTACTAGACCAGAGACTGGCAGGAAGAGTCTCCAAGATATAGAAAAGACATTTCTCTCTGCTTTAGCTGAGCCATGTTAGCTATGGAGCTAACTAGGGTAGCAACAATGTTTTTAGGTAGACAAGTGAATTTTCAATAACTCGGTGTATTTCAGTGTTGTAAACTCTGTGTTTTTCAATAGTATGGGTGGTTCTCCACTTATAGGAAATGCCACTGTTTATAACGGTGGATATCTCGGATTTTGTTTTTTACTAGGTAAAAGGGTTGTGAATAAGCAAAGAAGTCATCCACGCTGAATGTCATAAATGCAGCATATACACAAATTCACACAAACGCATAGAGCAGCGGTGTGAAAAACCATTTCGATTGAGCTGTCACAGCAGTCACATTACTGTACATTTCATCGCTTTGCAGCAGGCATTCCAGTTCGACATTCCTCTATCTTCTTGTGAAACCAGAAGTTGTGCTTTGTGTTGCCATGAGGAGTTTATTTCACACAACTGATGTTGTTAAGCTTGATACTCTTCTGTGCATGCCAACTTGTGAGCTCACGACCACCAGTTTGTCGCACCTTGTTCACATGTTTAGAATGATTCCTCATTTAGTGTCAAGAAGCCTGTCTCTCATTTAAGAGCCCACAGGAAGGAAGGCACCGGTGGTCCTTTTTGGATTCATCTTACCTATAGTAAACTATTTTACGGATGGTGTAATTAAATCAAAGTAAATGGGGCCAAAATGGATCTTCAGAACAAACCGGTGCTCAGAACAGCCGTAACCCTGTGCCTGGTGGTCGACTGAACACTTCCCTCGGGTTGCCTTGTGACTGTTCAGGTACATGCAGTACATACTGCGGCAGGACTGCAGTAACGTGGAGTTAAAATTGTCGTGAGAGTTGTGGAGCAATTGATATTGCTAAAGTGAGCCGTATCAGGGGATTCTCAGCCCAGCCTTCATCAGACCCTGTTTTTAACGGTCAGCTTACTCTTTATTGAATGTAATTTTACCACTGCGTGTAACGGCCAAATCCTCCCTTGAACTCACTATTGCAGTATGGTCTGCATATGTGCAGGGTTATTTCTTTGTCATGTAACAGCATGAAGCTCATTTCCTACTATTATTTCCAACTATAAATATTTCCTGAATCCTCTGGTTTGTTGGTCTATACCCTAAGATGGGGGACTATTATAAAGGTATTTGAACCGGTAATCATCATACTTGCTTTGTCTCCAGCTAGGGTGATTTTTTTATGTTTACAGTCAGTCAGTGCCACATCTGCAGCTCTGGAGGTTTTTGTTCAGTGTCTAGAGGAGGATCGGTTGTGATTTTTGCTGCTGACATTCAGTCATATGACAGATGTTTATTGGTACGTGTGCTATTCTACGAAATGTTCTTGTGCCATTGGTTGTGGTATAAGATGTGAAAACTTTTTTTTGTTGAATTAGATGGCTCTGTATTAGTAGTGGTAGTATGTTTAAAAAAAATAAAAATAAAAAAATCTGGGGCTAAGCATTACTTGTTGAGTAGGGCTGGGTATCATCTAAAATGTGTCAGTACTATTGCAAACATGCACTGTGCTGATAACAAAATGATACATTTTTTAAAACCCTTTTTTTTTCTTTTTTTCTTTTTTTTTTTTTTTTACAAAACAAAAAATGTTTTATAGCTCAGGTAATACCTGATCTAATGAAAGAAACATGCAACAGACCAAGAATTTGGTGCCCATTTTCAATACTTGAGTCGGGGTGGGCGATATAGATCAAATTTGCTATGATTTTATATTGCAAAACTCGTATATTCGCGATACAGTAAATTTTCTCGAAATTCTGTTGAGAATCTACACTCAGTTGCCAGTTTATTAGGTAAACTTTGTTAAAGCCCTGCAATAAATTCATTCAAATAAATGGTAGTGGACAAAATATTAGAAACTTAGATGAATGCAGCACCACACACTGCAGCCAGCAAAATGATCATACAGTTGAATCAACATCTCTCTAACAGTTACCTCAAAAACAGACCACTCTAACCGTTATGAAGTTGTGATTTACTGCTCTTGCATTAGACTGCATTACTTTTAGCTAAGTGGTCCTAATAAGGTGGCAACTGAGTGTGTGTATAGTTGAAATAACCAGATGGGAAAGAATAATTCAGTGAATTACATACATGACAAAGGTACTTCATCACATTGATGCAAAATTCTGTAAATCTAATATTACCACAATGTAGTCCTCATTGATTTGCAAGCTCTCTCGGTATAAATTGTATAGAAATATCTCTTAACATTTGACAAATCGTCTCACATTATATGTATAGTTATATCGCCCAGCCCTACTACACAGTTTTTGAGATGCTATGGATGTGTTTAGCTTGGAATGAAAAAGAAAGTGAGGTTTGATACCCAGGTGGATTGTTTGGCATGTCATTAGAAGATTATTGGAACAAGGAACCCAGTAAAGTCAGCAACTGTTAGAGGACTGCAATCAAGGTTAAAAAAAAAAAGAAGAAGAAGAAGAAAGGAAGCGTTTTCTAAAACTTTGGAGATTATATCATTATTCATTTTAAATCATACAGGTTCTCAACTCTGCTGTCATGTTTTTAGATAATTATAAAATGTTTTATTGCTTGTGATTGTAACACACTGAAGGTGCAAAAACCCTGAACATTGTACATGTAAATTTTAATACCTTTTTGATTACTTTACAGTGCACAAAGCATGCAAATCAGGATCAGGGCTAAGAGTCTTTAAAGTGTCTGTGCTGTACTGTGCTGCAAGTAGACACCATTGTCATTAATGTTGTGAGAGGCGATTGTGCTATATATTTTTTTTTTTTTTTTGCTGGTGTTCTGCAGATTGTAGTGCATGCTTATGGACAGGGAAAATCACATCCAGCTGCGGTGCAGTTATTAGTAGTTCCCTGGGAGCACTTGATTAAGTGCCAAATTCCATTTTTTCTTATGTCTTAGCAGGGTTGGGTTGAGCACGGGATGAGAACTCAGAGTAATAGCAGGACTTTAAGGCGCTATTGCTTTTCTCTGGAATGCTTAAGGTGGAATTTAATTTAATGTTTAATCCTCTTCAAGACAACAATTTTATTGCCAGAATTAAATACAGGACATTGTGCCGACACGTTATTGTTGACCAGGGGTGAGATGAGAAAACATGTTTGAAGACATATTTATTTTACTTTCCCAGTCTGCCTCTTTCCCTCCTCTCTTTACTCTCAAGGCCTATTTTTCATGTCTTGTTTTTACTCTGTATTGTGGGAATTGCTGCACCACACTGCCTCTTAAGGATTGTTCAACATTTAAGTTTTTTTTTTTACATTTCCCTCCTGTTGGATTCCTAAAAAGAGGAAGAGAAAAAGAAGCATCCATGACTGAACCTAATAAGAGTGAAGATCCTGTTTTCACTCCCGACAACCTTAGGGTGTTCTTCTTGACTTTAATTTGTCATTAAATTCTCTTCTTATTACACTTGAATTGATATTTGTAGGATTTTGGTTGTAATTTGTCTTTTTTTTACTGTGTAAATAAAGCTGTTGTACCTGTCAAATTGTCCTTGTCATTTTCAAATGAGTCAACCACCCACGTTGCTCACTCACCTGTTTATTCATAAGTATGTAGATGAGAGGGTTAATGACAGTGCTGCTCTTAGCCAGTAGTGAGGGCACAACGCTGGCCACAGGACTAATGATGTTGGGCGGGCCGAATGTTGCCATCATTGCCACGACACCGTAAGGCATCCAGCACAATAGGTAGCAGGCCGCTGTGGTCAGAACCATGAACAGTATGTGGTACTCCCTCCTCCGGGCTGCTGTCTTTCTGATCTTACCCACCTGTGGATGAGATTCAGAGAGGGTGGATGAAGCAAGAGCAAAATCAAGAATTTTGTCAAAGCACCACAGCTTTGATTAATCTCTAACTTTCTAGGCAGCTGGTCATTCTTTCATTTCACTGCAGTGTGAAAATCAACTTGCGGAGTCTTGCCTCTCAAAACTTCACAAAGAAATAACATGTTTACAAAATCTAAATTGTAAACTATCCATGTTTTGTGAATTCAATGATGCTCTGACATCCAGTACTCACCGATTGAGCAAGCTATTGCCAAAAAAAGCTATAATGAATTTGTCATCTGTGAAGGCCATCAATAATGAATAGCATTCATTAGTCCCATGCTTTTCACTGCTCTATCATGCAATAACAAATGTGATGAAGGCAATGACAATTATTGTGATATACTTAAGCATTCAAATACAGTACACAACCCACTGAGCCCAGTGCTTTCTCACAACTTTATATGGGACTCCCGCATTTTAAGCCAAATGTTTTAACTTGCGGATTTAACTGGGCTAGTGCCAGCTGAAGCTCAGGTCTGCTCGTGGATGTGATAACTTCATTAGCATGAGATAGTTCACTCATGCAGGAGAAGCCCAATGCACTCCTATTCAAAGAGGAAGTTGAACATAATTCCACCCTTTCTCTTGTAACATGAATGCTTAATGGTGGAATGTCATCATATTGTCCCTTGTTCGCTTCAACAACAGATGATCGCCACTGGTTTGTTGAGAGTCAGGGTTGTTGAGGGAGCCTGTTGCTGCATGCCTTTGCAAATAAATTGAGCATTATGACAGTCCCATTGATGTATTACATGAACTGGATATTTGATGTCAAAATGGTGCTGTGATACATTGATACCACTTCCCAAACACATGAGCCCACATGAGTGCCATCAGTGACTCGATGACCGGCTGCCTGGCTACCATGGCTAGTAACACCCTCATATTCATACAGTTGCACACAGAAGCCTTTAAACCTGACACGTTTCATTATTACTCAGCTGATTATGCTGTTTGCTGCTGCATCTCTCTCCACCACCCCAACCTCCTGCGTGTGTGCTGAGTTTATGTTAAGATCTAATGTTCATGCATGTATTTGCTAAAGGGGGGATTAGTTCTCCCAGTTGCCATTGCAGCTTAGATTCTTAGAGAGAGCTCCCTCAAAGAGCAAGCCTTTTTGGCTAAATCAAACTGTATGAACATGCGCTCGAAACTCCTCCTTGTTTTGGGACGAACAAGCCACAGCTTAATTTCAGTACTTCTTATTTTACTGCTACACTCTGTTGCACAATGTTAATATGTATTACCTTGAGTAAAAATGACTTCCACAAGCATGCAACAAACTGGAGAGTTGAAGCATCAGTACTTTCAAAACACTGCAGCTTTAGAAGATACCTACTTGATCTGTCTAACTCCCGACTACTGTCACCTTAAAATTAGTTTTGATGAACTTTAGAATGCATTTTTGCACAAAAAAAGGGCTGAGGATTTTGCTACCCATTGCTTACATCAAAATTGCCCAAATGAAAGGATGTCTCTGTGGCCAGTATAGACAGAAGAAACAATCTCATCAAACAAAAACACAGCCAGTGTACTTATGTCATCTGAGTATCATTTTAAGACACACTTGAAATAAAGTGAACCTATTCCGTGTCTTTATTAAAACAGGTAGCAAAAACAGCCTCAGCAGCAAGGCTAGACTGGATCTCCTTGACAGAGATAAATCTCTATGTAACAATCATTAAATGTGTACAGGAATGTAAAGTATATGACCTCTACTATATGTATGTATGTATGTATGTATGTATGTATGTATACACACACACACACACACACACACACACACACACGCACAGTGCCTTGCGAAAGTATTCGGCCCCCTTGAACTTTTCGACCTTTTGCCACATTGCAGGCTTCAAACATAAAGATATAAAATTGATTGGATATTTCAAACTTTTTTAACAAATAAAAAACTGAAAAATTGGGCGTGCAAAATTATTCGGCCCCTTTAAGTTAATAATTTGAAGTCGCTTGGGGTACGTCTCCATCAGTTTTACACATCGAGAGACTGAAATTTTTGCCCATTCCTCCTTGCAAAACAGCTCGAGCTCAGTGAGGTTGGATGGAGAGAGTTTGTGAACAGCAGTTTTCAGTTCTTTCCACAGATTCTCGATTGGATTCAGGTCTGGACTTTGACTTGGCCATTCTAACACCTGGAAATGTTTATTTGTGAACCATTCCAGTGTAGATTTTGCTTTATGTTTTGGATCATTGTCTTGTTGGAAGACAAATCTCCGTCCCAGTCTCAGGTCTTTTGCAGACGCCATCAGGTTTTCTTCCAGAATGGTCCTGTATTTGGCTCCATCCATCTTCCCATCAATTTTAACCATCTTCCCTGTCCCTGCTGAAGAAAAGCAGGCCCAAACCATGATGCTGCCACCACCATGTTTGACAGTGGGGATGGTGTGTTCAGGGTGATGAGCTGTTTTGCCTTTACGCCAAACAGAACGTTTTGCATTGTTGCCAAAAAGTTCGATTTTGGTTTCATCTGACCAGAGCACGTTCTTCCACATGTTTGGTGTGTCTCCCAGGTGGCTTGTGGCAAACTTTAAACGAGACTTTTTATGGATATCTTTAAGAAATGGCTTTCTTCTTGCCACTCTTCCATAAAGGCCGGATTTGTGCAGTATACGACTGATTGTTGTCCTATGGACAGAGTCTCCCACCTCAGCTGTAGATCTCTGCCGTTCATCCAGAGTGATCATGGGCCTCTTGGCTGCATCTCTGATCAGTCTTCTCCTTGTATGAGCTGAAAGTTTAGAGGGACGGCCGGGTCTTCGTAGATTTGCGGGGGTCTGATACTCCTTCCATTTCAATATTATCGCTTTCACAGTGCTCCTTGGGATGTTTAAAGCTTGGGAAATCTTTTTGTATCCAAATCCGGCTTTAAACTTCTCCACAACAGTATCTCGGACCTGCCTGGTGTGTTCCTTGTTCTTCATGATGCTCTCTGCGCTTTAAACGGACCTCTGAGACAGCAGGTGCATTTATACGGAGACTTGATTTCACACAGGTGGATTCTATTTATCATCATTAGTCATTTAGGTCAACATTGGATCATTCAGAGATCCTCACTGAACTTCTGAAGAGAGTTTGCTGCACTGAAAGTAAAGGGGCTGAATAATTTTGCACGCCCAATTTTTCAGTTTTTTATTTGTTAAAAAGGTTTGAAATATCCAATAAATTTCGTTCCACTTCATAATTGTGTCCCACTTGTTGTTGATTCTTCATAAAAAATTACAGTTTTATATCTTTATGTTTGAAGCCTGAAATGTGGCAAAAGGTCAAAAAGTTCAAGGGGGCCGAATACTTTCGCAAGGCACTGTACTTATCTAACATGCCTTCACTATATTACTTGATCCTACTATACACATTTATCTGAACATCTCGAGGTTGACGTTTTCTCTTTTTTTGTGACATTAGTATATGAAGTACAGCATCCTTTTTTTTTTTTTTAAATGTCTGCCATCTGCATAAAAAATCTCTTCACCCACGATATGAGAAATTTAAATGATTTATTGTATTTTCTTTAAAAAAAAATACTTTCTCATTGATATTACTTATACATAGTGTATGGTGTATAAAACCTTAATTTTCTTTCTCCATGCTCCTTGTTGTAGTAGATATCAGCTCATAACATTCTAATTTTACCTCCCTAATCTGTAGCCTATATAAATTCACATTAGGCCCTGTTCAACTGCTGAATGGAAAGTGTTGACTCAAAGCGAAGCGGGACTGGCTTTATGCGTTGGCAAGACTCTTTAGAAATTACTTGTATTTTAAAAATGTTGAAGAAGATAGAAAAAAAGACTGCAAAACAAACTTCCCATTGTCATCAGCAAGCGGCGATGTAATTCCGCAGAGTGTGTCCCTTTTACTTTGGCGTTGTCCTGTAGTCCCGGCGTTGGTGACGTCACCAACGCCGGGACCGGCGATCAAGCTAACCAAAGAGAGCAGGATTATACCGGAAATTAAGCGATATTCCTTCAAAATAAAGTTTTTTTTGCTTCTGCAACGCTGTTGAATGGAAGAAAATGGCAGGAGGGAGAAATAAAGAATGTTTCAATAAGTAGGAACAAATATTAACTAACAATAGTAAATTAATACAAAATAATAGAGGATAAGTAAAAGACAACAAATTAAATTTACAGTCATTACAGCTTTAGTGTGAGATTTAATGGTCTTTAAATACTACTCACATTTTTTATGGAAAACTGGATAAAACTAACTAACCAACAGTATAGCAACCTACAGTCTATGATAGCAACACGTAGATACTGTTTATACTTGTTATACTTTTTATGCCTCTGTAATAATAATCTATAAATATAACATAAAATTACTTTTTTTTAAATGCTAGCCCAATGTGTTATTTTTCTTGTAGCCTGCATTTCTTGCTGCAAGCTTTTTTTCAGAACAGGTCCAACATGTCCAAAGCTTCCCCAGTGTAAATGACATCTGTGGCGACACCACTGAAACGTTTTGATTAACATACCGACCGACGGCTGCTGTTACCCAAGTGCTGTTTTAATTTGAAAATTGAGAACGGAAGTTGATAGTTCATTAGGACGGGCTTGACACGAGTGATCGATGTGGAGTCAGTCAGCCTGCGACAGAAAAACAAGCGAGGATAGGTCGGGCAGTACACGACCAGTCTATGTTTTAAAAGAAAGAAATATTGTGAAACCCAAGGATAGGTGGATTTAAACGTCATTTCTGCCGCTTTTACGCGGGCTTAGTTACTTATTGTTTGGTACACGGGGTCTCGTTTTGGCGTGCTGAGTGTGTCGCCGCTTGCCCATTCTCACTGGAGTGAACACTAAGGTAAGCCTGGAACCGCAAATGAACTGTGTTAAGTTGGTGCAGTTGGACAGGCTACTTTCTCTCAAGCGCTGTTTAAGCGTATTTTTCTTTCGATTTATTTTCTCACGAGAATTTAAATCCCAAACAGTGGTAAAAGTTGGGACAGAAAAAGCAGCTTGCCCGTCTCACTTTCTAGGTTTGACGCTGGGTCTTTGTCCAGTCAGATGTGGTTTAACTAGACGTTGCGCTAGACCCTCGCTGTACCTTGCGTTTGTGCTTGGTACGGTGAAATGGCACACTCTGTATGGCTCATCTTTCCATTCTCACAACTAAAGCCGGTACTTTAAATGGATCTACTCACCACTTTTGCAATATTTGCACTGGGCCACTTCTTAAAGGCCTGTGAGCTGAGGCTGCTGTAGAAAAATACACAAGCAGACATCTCTGTTCATCTCTCATCTTGTTTTGTTTCACTTATTTTCAACATTTCTTTGCTTTAAAAACACATTTAGCCATTTGTGCGTTACTAGAGTGCATGGCGTGTGTCCGGGCTCCAGTTAAAGACGCAATAGCTTACACAATAACCCCCATTTGCCAAAACACCATAGATTGGCGATTGGTGCCACATGCCGAGCTTGTCAATGTGTCTAGTGGCTCTTCATGGGAACTGCACCACAGATCCTCCCAGTATATATTGGGACTGATATGGTGCATTGTCTTCCGTGCCTGTCTGGAGTAGTTGCACACTAATTGTCCAAACAGTGAGACGTTTTCTTATTTATTTCTTGAAGAGTTGGGGAGAAATGTATTTCTTTGCCACATGCACTGTGTTGGTAAGGTAATGATTCAGGCCACTTTATGGCACAGTTGTTGGTGCAGGTACACTTTCATGGCACACCTACTCTGCAGACACACCCTCTGTTAAGGACACTATGGTAACACAGGACAAGGTTCACTCAGCAATGACGGGTATGTGGAAGGCAATAATAGACTGCCCTGCCTGTACTAAGGAAACGTTGTATCTTGCATCAGAAGTGTAGAACCCCCAAGGCCAAGGAAATGTTACTCTAAAAGCTTTTGTTTTGAAACCAGACCAAAACTGAAAGGGTTACTACTCATGGGATAAGAAGGAATAAAAAGCAATGCACGATATCAGTGGTGGAAACTAACTAAGTATATTTACTCAATTACTGTATTTAATACTACTTCTCCACTACATTTTAGAGGGAAATATTGTACTTTTTACTCCACTATTGTCATGTGACTGCTGAATTTGAATGCATTTCACTTGGTAAGTTTTCTTTTTTTTTATGAGTGCTTCCTCCACCACTGCGTGATAAAGTAGATTTGATGCTGAGCTCCACTCAGTTACACCCTGATTAGTTGGCAGAATATTAATCAGCAGCAGTTATGATCAGGGACGCTGGAAGTCGATCAGAAAATCTATTTAATGACGTACAAGATGCTGTGCGACATTCATGGTTTTTGCATTCATTTGAATGGGCAGGATCATTTACATCTAATGCCGGTCTATATATTATATCTAACAATTTAGAGTTTTTCACAAGCACACAGCAAACATGAATGCCAACATACACCTGGAAGCAACTACAGGAACACTGAACTAATGCTAACAGAGTAACAGCTGGTAACAGAGACTCAAGTCTGTTGTGTAGTTTATAGTTACATCAGGCTTCATGATCAAATGATCAGTTTTTGTTGTCTCCACTTCTGTCCATTTCTATGACCATTCTCTCTCTCCAGGGCAGTACAGTATGTTTAAACATTATTAAGTGAATACTGAGGAAAAAATAGAGCAAGCTGTAGTTACCGGATACCTGCCATAACCTAGATCTATAAACAAATCACACATCCGGTTTTACTTGTGGCCCATATGTGTCACTGTGCAGTGGCACTATTGTGTTAGTCGATCTGTTTCCAGTTTCTCAAAAGTTTTAAAAAAAGAGTATTTGCTGGTTTTCATAGTCCTTTGTGATAGTAAGCTGAATATTGGTCAGACAAAATAAGCAAAATGAATGTCAACTTTGGGAACGTATGCTAACTATTTTTTCTGACATTTTACACACCAAACATTTAACCTATTAACTGAGAAAGTAACTGTTACATTAATCAATAATTTAACAATTCTCCATAGTTGCAGTCCTACAATGTTCAACTGTATTAATTTGACTTCACAAAAAGGCCTTCTTCACAAAGGCCCTTAAAGTCTCATGTAAGTTGAGCTGTCAACCATTTACTAGTTACTTGTAAATATTAAGAATCCTGGAAGTCAGATACATGTGAAGGTAGAAATCGTTTACCAGCTCTTGAAATCAATTAAGAAAGTCAAAAATCTTGAAAGTTAACCTCCAGGAAGTTGTCCTCAAACAGCTGTCAAAGTAGTTAATATCCGATAAAAACTTATAACACCAGAGTTTACTGTACAAGTTATGGTGTTTATTTTGAGACATAATGGAAAAATGACAAACCACACCCCAGAATAATGCTAAATAATTTGATGTTACTGAATTTCTCTACAGTAATGTGTGTAAGTAATTGCAACAGCCTTCATGTAATGATTAACAAGAAATCTGGGCTGATAAAAAGAACAAACGAGGTTACTGTTTGACTTGAATTATTTACACCTTGCAGTGGCATATTCGTTGACGTATTCACTAGTGACACCATGTGGACCAGTTAAATAAAATGTAGAGGATGGGCTGGTGGTGTCTCACAAAGTTGATCAAGAGAACACAGGATTGAGTAGTTATGCATGGCAGTATTGTCTGCTCGTTATGATGTATTTGGTCTTGAAATACAGACTTTGAAGGAGGCTGAATCAGGACACAAATGTTTCTCATTTTATCAGTTTGACTTGTATGTATGGGCAGATAAACATGCTGGTATTGCAGGCTTTGGTTTTGTGTTACTTCTTAGTGGATGAAGAAGTAAAGCATGAAAACTGAAAGTGATCATTCATAATTTCACTCACAGTCCTGAATTTGAGAATAGAGAATAAGCCCAATCCTCTGTCTTCTTTATGTTTGATTGCACAGTTATGAGCTGAGTCTAATTACTCTGCTCGTCTCCCTCTCTGATATGATGCTTAATGGGCCTAAAATGTCTTCACACACTGTAAGTGATTAAATGTCACACAGTGCCCACACAACGTTTTGTTCATCTATTGTTTTGAGTAGGAGTTGGAGGAAAAAAATACGTTAACAGGAAATTGTTAACTTTTTTTTTGTACTATTTTGTAGAATAAACTTAACAGTGTTGTTGTACTGAAACGTGAATGAGCTTATTGCTGTATGTAAAAGGTACTATGAGTCTAGCATATGAACTGCACATAATGTAGTGTAATGGCACATGTCTATGATAATTGAACAATAACAAATTCTACATTCTTCATACTTGAATAATGTAATTGATAGTTAAAATCATTTAACATGGTTATTTGAGGCACGTATGAAATATATTTTTATTTGAATGTGCATGCTGAGAGTAAAGAGGTTTTAAGTTCATTGCATCATCCTTTTCATTTTATGACCAATACTAAACGGATTTTCTCCAGTAAAGTGAACTCTAAATAGATTTGTCACTTTCAAACACTTACAGTAAACATTTATAGTCATTTTTTCATGTTTGTGCCCTCAGATGCATATTTTTTATTTCTGTGGACATCCCAAAATAATGCCACTTCATATGACAAGCTGCTTCCCCTTTGTTTATCAAATAGTTCAGTTCTTTTGACATTTTGTGTGTTATCCTACACTTAGAAATAGAGAATAGAGATTGTTGTTAAAATTGGTATTTTGGCTTTGTGGAAAGCGTAATGTTAGCCTCCCACAGGGAATCCTAATCTCCCTAGGAGTAGAGAAGGAATTATTAAGTGCAGGCACAGATGGGCGTGCAGGAAACACAGAGCGATATTCAGAAAGAGCATCGTGTTGGTAGTGAGATAAAGGTCATCCCATTGTCTTTGTAATCGTGTAATCTGGAGAATTGGAAGCCATTAAACGGACAGTAACAATGGACCCCCTTTCTGTGACCCCCCATGATCTAGGAAGAGAAAGAGGATTTGTGCTACTATTAAGAAGGCACACAATGACCCCTGAACCATTTTCAGAATGTGTATACATAGCCTATATATAACTTCCTGGTGTTTTTGATAATTTCCTTAACACCACATTGCTGCAGCTCAATAATGCGTTTCTTAAATGTTCAGATTTACAGCAACATAAGAATCCATAGATTGCAATGTCATTGTGTTTATGCTAGCATGCTAACATGCTAAAGTAAATTGGTGGCCATGGCAAACATACTGTAAAACTTTGATTAATAGCCCAGGTTTTTATTTGCTAAAATTGACCCTGACTGAATTGACCCTGCCTATATTTGGGACAGGCGTCCATATGGGACAGGCCTTTAATTCCTCTTGCACAAAACTGAAATAGGCTACTATGAAACAGTTTATTTTCAGAATATTACTTGTATAAAAATGATCCAATAATATCAAATAAAGAGGGGCGGGGCAAGCCGGTGTGTTTACCTGAGGTGTAGCCTAGGCCTCTTGTGTGTCTGAGTGTGGGGAGAAGAGTATTCTGAGGAAGGTGCGAAGCATATTTAATTTTATATATTATAATAATAATGTTTGTTAAAACCATCGACCATCTGTCAGCCATCGCCGATGGAAGATGGCATCATCTATCAGCCCAACCCTATTCTTTTCATCTCTAGAACCATTACACTGGTAAATGTATAAGAATTAGACTTTGGGGCTTGTTGTTTCCGTTAAATGAGCTGAACGATTGAATTGTGGAGAATCTAACCGATCTAACGATGTGTAGTATGTTCATAAGTTTACGACATATTGATCATACGTTTAAACATTAATGTTTGTATTAACGATCTAAGCCACTTAGAAGCAGCTAAAGCGGGCAACCCGGCAGGGTTTAAGAGGTTTTATACAATCAAAGAATAAAAACCAGACTAGGCGTTTAATGGAGACCTGCGTTTATTTGTCAAAATGTGTTCCCACACCAGGCCAGTAAAGGAGGTAGGCGGCTATTTGGGACTCGGCTATTGATTAAAGTTTCACGGTAACCTGCTTAGCAGAATCAGCATTTAAACATTTTCATTGTGAGCAGCATGAGAGCATGCTGTAAGCATTGAGCTCAAAGCACCATTGCGACCAAGTATGGCCTCATAAAGCAGCTAGTGCACAGTTGATTTAGAGACATGATCATCTTTTACCTGTAATTTACACATTTAGTCGTTTCATGACTTTGTTTCTTCAGTTGTCAGTCCTGAACGGTCTCGTCTGTTTCTTTAGTTTGTCCATTCTCTCCTCCCCGCCCTTCATCTCTATCATCACCTCCCTTCCCTGACACCCTTCTTGAGTTCCTAATTCGTGCCCAACAACTGAACTAACAGCCTGGTGTTCCACTCCAGTGTCCTTGTGTCACAACTGGGCAGTGGGCCTAATCCTACTCTGGGACACTGAGCGGGAGACCATGAGGAGAAGGGGCAGGAGGAAGGGAGTAAACTGGGAGTGAGTAAAGCTGGTTATAGTGCAGAGGTACAGTATCTCAGCCTTACACTCACTTGGTCCACAAAGCCACTCAGCTGTGGACTGACTAATCTGTGGATGGTGCATGATGATGTCAAGGCCTGAGATGACATTGGAGGTGATCACAGAGGTTTGGGAGTTCAAGAATTTGAAACACGATGATGAAGGAAACCTAAGAATGTGGGAGTAACAGACATATTAAAAACAGAAGAAAATTTCTGCAGAGAAATGTGAAGTTCAATCTCTTAAGCTGCTGAAACTGCTCGTTAAATCGTAATCAAGGAACAGAGGCTCCCCCTCACTTTCCGTCAGTGTGTGTTGGGTTCATATTAGATAGCAGAAAATTGGTACTTTGGGCCATGAAGAGAGACCAAGTGAGGGGTGAAACCCAACACTTAGCAGGAGAGTATAAACTCTCAACAAAAGTGTAGGGCCTTGGGTGGCTCTACACACACAGAAATTAGCAGAAAATGAATCAACAAACATTTTGGTTATGGATTGATTTTTCCAAGCAGCAAACATTGACTGGTTACAGCCTCTATCACGCAAGATTTACAAACACGTTAAACAAATGAAAAGTTAATCAAGAAAATAATATGGATGCACCTATCCAACAATTTCTTCCCAAATACAGAATGTGATACCCAAACTCAGATTACCAGCTAAGTACTGATAGATCTGCCAGATATTGCGACTACGATTCGATTTGTGATTTTTAAAAAAAAGTTTAGTTAAAGTTCAAAATTCACTGCAAGTTGCAGTGAGCAGATGAACCGGGCAGGAAGTCAGACACAGAACGACATAGAGAATCTGGTTGATTGTCAAAATAAAACAACCTGCGCGCACTCCTGATCGTATATCAACAAAACACACAGTTAAAGCAGACAGAAAAAAAATTATAAAATGCTAAATGCCCTGCTGCTGAAACACTTAAGTGTGAGTTGATGCCGAACAAAATTGCGGCACAGCTGCTGCCTGTGTCTGTTCGGCTGACACCACTATCCCACACGTTTTCCTCTAGTTTTGTTTGTTGTTGTAAACTGTACAAGCCCTGTGCCCACTCTGATTGGTGAGTAGGACCGTAACAGGAGGCGCATGGCGGTTGTGATTGGTTAGCAAGTCTGTCACACAAGGATGAAAACGGAATGAATTTGTAACTGCATGACTGTCTAAAACGGGTCAGATGCGCTGTATAATTAACCTACATTTTGATTGCCATCTTTACGATTAGCCAATAGCATCCTAGAAAATAACCCTAACCCTAAGGATCATGTTCTGGGGTGATACAGATAAATTCAGCAGTGACTTGAGACACAATGCATTTTACTAAAACCATGATATTTCGCTAACCTTAACTGGAGTGCTGTTGTTGCCCAAACATAACCACAGACAGCAGTCTGCATGCAAATAAGGTTTCTGATATAACGTCCTGCACTCCACCCTGACAGTTAAGTACATAAACGTAACACTTGACTCACTCAAAAAAACATTGCCTGAACATTGTCCAAGCAGCGATTTCTTTGTCACCACATAGTAATTGGAAAAACAAACATAATTTAGGAGACACAGGAGACAGGGTTGCTCTGCGTCAATCTAATTGCAAGCATTTTTCTATTTCCCTTATGGGGGGTCAATAAAGACTTATCTAATTGCTAATGTGAGATTTACAAAATTGTGACATTACTGCGCTTCAGCCTTATAACCACACATTGTTTCTGTCGAATACATGTAACACACACAGTTTGTGCAGCAGTTGTACTGATAAAGAGCTGACAGCTGCTGTGATAAATGACGATTAGAGCCGATGCTGCACTAGCTGTGCTCAGAAATGGCTTCCCTCAGCATGATTACGTGCTTCTACATCTCCTCACCAAATCACTTCACTTGTGCGTGGCTACATCTTTTTTTCACAGGTCAAAACCAACCTGCTAAGTTAATGGGATGTTAAATCAGGCTTTGTTAAACATGTAATAAAATGTATTTAATTAAATGATTTTGCCCATGCAAAGTTTCAAAACATCTGGACAAAAGATTTGTACTGTTAAACTGTTCTCCAACTGCAGAAGTCAACACTTATGGTTTCACAGTAAATTGCATTTATTGTGAAGAAAATGCGGTGGTGATGAAGCGTTGATAACTTTACGCACATAAGCTTACCACTGTAAACAAAAGGAGTGAAAAAGAAAACTGGATTTAATGTGGATCAGCGAACCTGACCTGTTTGATTAAGATCAGATCAGGTGCAGTCCTAGAAAATAGTTAACAGATTAATAAAAAATGAAAAGAATTGTTAGTTGCATCCTTCATAAATAAGACAGATAAGACATAACCTGTACCCCTCACATGCCTGCTTAGGAAGTCTTTGGTTTATTAACAAAGTTTAGATGGCTTGCATTGTCTAATATGTAAGTTTTGAAATGAAGAGATGGATGTAGCTCATATATTGGACTTTATGTGACTCACAAAGAGTTAATGTATTGTCTGAATTTATGTTGTTTTCAGCAGAGGCTTCAGCAGGCCCTTCATGCTCTAATTGATTTAATTAAGTGGACGTTTTCCCCTTTGGCAGTGTTGATGCACAAACCGGCAGTATGCAGACAAACATTGAATTATCTCACCCGGAGAGCAAAGGCTTTGCTTATCTGTATTCCACAGAATTATCCACGTTCCAAGTTCCCCTTAGAGCATCACCCACCCTACGTTAGACTCATCCCTCCGAGGTTCAGCCTCATTAACGATCTCTCACTATTCCTCCTGACGCTCGGAAAGGCACCAACACTCGAGTAAATATTATGATTCACATTTTCTAAGGGTTTTCCCTTATGAGCGATGAAGTATTGTTCCAAACACTGGTCACATTTTGTGATGGGCAGACATACTTTGGTTTTCTTGATTTTCTTAATGTTCGCCAACCTTGCCACTTCAGTTGCGTTTATTTGAATGTTCATATCTATCAAAACGAATCGCGTGCCCCTGGAAATGGAGCTCATTCTACCCTCCCTAAAGAATTCTGTAAAAAATGTAAATTCTTTCAATTGTCTAGCCTAATTATTTTTTCTTTCTCTTTTTACTTTCGAATTTCAAATGCTTTTGGCCTGGAGAAGGCTGCACACAGACACCTTCTCCATGTGTTTCCAGCTGTTCTTTTTACCTGCCAGCAATAAACATCACCAAGAAGTATTCCCCCAGTTCCATCCCCAGTGCACCGGTTCCCTAACCACATTGTAGGATTTGTTAGTGTAGCAGCCGTTTCTCAAATAACATTTCTGGCAGCAAGTTGTAGATCCGCTGTATCTTATTAACACCCAAAAGTAACTTGACGACTAGCCAAAATGGAAATTTTGAGTGTCTGATTAATGTGCTTTAAGTTGGTGCCCCTACTCATCCACATATTCATCCCAAAATATACATCACTCTGTAGTAGGGCTGCACAATTAAAGGTGGAGAAGCGATTCTTGAGAAATCCAACACCATGACAAATACTGTGATACAGGGCAAACGACGACACAGCAAGCAATGCAACGTTATTGTAACATTACTGACACATACACCATGGCTGGGACGGCTGGAATAGTGTTGTGTGGTGGGGTGCGGGCCACTTTGTTTGTTTCCCCATTTACAGAGCCAGGGCTGTGTACAAGCACCAGATTTTTATTTTTATCAGCACACACATACAGCGAACAGCTAGCGGACCGTGAGGAGATATTTCCTGAATTTGACAAAAAAGACGTGTATTGGATTATAATCGCTTACCCCACCTTTTTAATTGAAATATTATCCAAAACCAAAAAACTGCAATTTTTAGTACAGCAGTGCTGCAGAGATGCCCCGGCCTACAAATATTGTTACAAATATCTCCACATATAAGACTACATGTTTGTTTGGTACAGACCCCAATAAATGCCACATCATGATTTTAATATATTTGAAATTACCTTGGTATTTGCATTGTATCAGTTTCATCAAACTTTCATTCATGTTTCAGTATTTTAAGCTTATCAACTTAATATTTCTGAATCAGTGTCTCCAGTATAGCCAGATAGTAAGGGGCAGATAGTAATTGAAAAGTAAAGTGTGCACCAAGTGGGCTACACTTGTTCTTTCAATGTGTCAGATACATATTTAATCAACATTACATATTTTGTGCAGCACATTTTTAGATCGAAGCCACAGCTTCGTTATTTACATTTATTCATTTAGCTGACGCTTTTATCCAAAGCGACTTACAATTGCTATACATGTCAGAGGTTGCACGCCTCTGGAGCAACGAGGGGTTAAGTGTCTCGCTCAGGGACACATTGGTGGGTGGGTCACAGTGGGTGATTGTTATTCAGGCAAAACCTCAAACTACTGCCATTAAACCCCAACTTTACATGCACTACCATGAAACCCTTTTCAAATAATCAAATAGAGGTGCGTTCTTGTAGTGTTAAAGAGCGTCTTTAATGGTAGTGTTTTTAGCAGTGACTACCACAGCGGTATGGTTTGACAATGGTGTAAACAATTTAGCAGCTTTGTAGCATCTTCAGCTTTGAAGTGTGTAAGAGGTCCACTGACTTGAGTTTAAGTGATCTAAAGTTATCTCTGTGTGACTGTGCTATTGTTGGTGGTGTGCACTTTTTCAGCTGCTAGTTTCATGAGTACACCTTCAACCAGCCATGGATCAGTGAAATAAACTTGTTTTGCAATTTGTTGGATTTAAAATAATGCGCACACTCCGCTCTCTTTGCCTCATGGTGTCAAAACCTCTGGGTACAGGATCTATAAGCATGCCTTGGATGGCCAGTTTCTTATCTTAAATTAAAAGTATTGTATTTTCATCATTGTGACAATCCCTCGAGAGCAAACACATTGATGAGTCATGTGGCTTAATCCTGCAGAGAGAGTTAGGAATGTGTTTCCAAGTAATTTCCCTCAAGATAATTGAGAAATCTCTGATTAAGGCAAGTGCCCACACCACACACAGAGAATAAAAAGTGAGAGCTTCTCTAGGCATATCAATAGCATGTGTGTTTGCTGGGACATGCACTATGGGAGGGATTATATGGATGGAATTCAACTCTAGTGAAAACCTGCCACCAGCTCTGTTGCTTCAACAATGCAGAAGCTACACAATGTTGTCAAAATTACACAATGAGCAAGACGAGACAAAACACGGACAACCGGTAGTGTGCACAGGGCTCTGAACTGCCAAGCCTTCTGTCACTTTTCTGCTCTGCGTGCAGGACTAACTACTCAGTATTTCTACTGTTAAACATGCAGTCAGACAAAACAAAAGACAAAGTAATTGTCACAGTAGTAACTTTCCAGAATTGTAAAATCCTGTGTCATAGTATAAGGGATGT
>NC_060156.1:17546094-17555554 GCF_021292245.1 Micropterus dolomieu | reverse complement strand
ATTTATTCATTTAGCTGACGCTTTTATCCAAAGCGACTTACAATTGCTATACATGTCAGAGGTTGCACGCCTCTGGAGCAACGAGGGGTTAAGTGTCTCGCTCAGGGACACATTGGTGGGTGGGTCACAGTGGGTGATTGTTATTCAGGCAAAACCTCAAACTACTGCCATTAAACCCCAACTTTACATGCACTACCATGAAACCCTTTTCAAATAATCAAATAGAGGTGCGTTCTTGTAGTGTTAAAGAGCGTCTTTAATGGTAGTGTTTTTAGCAGTGACTACCACAGCGGTATGGTTTGACAATGGTGTAAACAATTTAGCAGCTTTGTAGCATCTTCAGCTTTGAAGTGTGTAAGAGGTCCACTGACTTGAGTTTAAGTGATCTAAAGTTATCTCTGTGTGACTGTGCTATTGTTGGTGGTGTGCACTTTTTCAGCTGCTAGTTTCATGAGTACACCTTCAACCAGCCATGGATCAGTGAAATAAACTTGTTTTGCAATTTGTTGGATTTAAAATAATGCGCACACTCCGCTCTCTTTGCCTCATGGTGGCAAACACATTGATGAGTCATGTGGCTTAATCCTGCAGAGAGAGTTAGGAATGTGTTTCCAAGTAATTTCCCTCAAGATAATTGAGAAATCTCTGATTAAGGCAAGTGCCCACACCACACACAGAGAATAAAAAGTGAGAGCTTCTCTAGGCATATCAATAGCATGTGTGTTTGCTGGGACATGCACTATGGGAGGGATTATATGGATGGAATTCAACTCTAGTGAAAACCTGCCACCAGCTCTGTTGCTTCAACAATGCAGAAGCTACACAATGTTGTCAAAATTACACAATGAGCAAGACGAGACAAAACACGGACAACCGGTAGTGTGCACAGGGCTCTGAACTGCCAAGCCTTCTGTCACTTTTCTGCTCTGCGTGCAGGACTAACTACTCAGTATTTCTACTATTTCTGTTAAACATGCAGTCAGACAAAACAAAAGACAAAGTAATTGTCACAGTAGTAACTTTCCAGAATTGTAAAATCCTGTGTCATAGTATAAGGGATGTCACAATATCAGAAATGTAGTAGTCGATACCAATACCAGTGAAATTTCACGTTTCTTGATAACCCAATTTGATACCACAGTAAAAAAAAAAAACCCATGTACTTCAACATACACATTTGAACATTACAAAGAACAACTAACAGCTGTGAAAGTTGTGAGAGGATGTCCAGGACAGATGAGAGGTGGTTTGATGTCAATATATTAATAAATGAGCAAGTAAATTAAATGACAACCTTGCAAGGTGCTTAATTAATTAATTAATTAATTAATTTTCTTTACTTATTTTTTACAAACTGACAAGTGTAAAATGTTTAAAGGTGGTCACTGTATATATTGAGAATGGTTTGAGTTTTCTGTGTTGAAAACAAAGTTTGAAATGGGTTGTAAAGCACTTTTAAGATGGTCCCTAACTCCGCCTTTAGTGTCAGACAGACATTCAGTTCTTTGTGCTGCAAACTGCACCGTCATCTTTGGTGATTTTGAGTTGATCTAAGTTGTGAAACGTCTGGCTAAATTAGATCTCCAACATAACACATAACTGGGGGAAATCGAGGCTTTGACTCTGAGCTATTGAAGGTAATATCGCATGATGGCGGAGCTGTCGCTGCAGCTAAAGTTGTGGCCATCTTCCACGTGTTTGATTCCCGGTACCTACGGTACCTAAATAACAAGTATCGTCATGTTTTTAAGAAATGTGGCATTGGTACCGAAGTTTCGGTTCTCATGACATCCCTACCTGCGATTGCTGATATATTCGCACAGGTGTGCAATGTATAAATCACAGAAGCTGCAATTTTTTTGATTAAGTTAAAATCTGTGACAAAACAGCATCATAATGAAGTACTATAGCGCTGCAGAGATGCCCCGACCTACAAGTCTTCTCCAAATGTTTGTTTGGTACAGACCCCAACAAATGTCAAATAATAATAAATAAATAAAATTTGAAACAACCATGGTATTATCATTGTGCAAAATATTCTGGCTCTAACGTTGCACGCTTTTTTCCCCCCTCTGCCTCTCCGCTGTTGTTGTCCTCTTTGTGCAACTGGGCTCATTCAGTGAGTTGCAGATATATTCATCCAATACCCAACCCTATGAGCCTTAAAACTCATGGACATATTACGAAAACCGTATTTCATTGTCTCACCAGTACCTGAAGCAACACGCACCCACAAACACTACACCTAGCACTTTTTGAATTTTCCGCCCAGATGAATGGCTTTTAAAAATTTGATTAGTGTGTCTCACCTGACGTGTCCCACAGTCTGGATCCACAGAATGTTTTTTCATAAAAATGTACTTTTTATCTTTTGTTGCACAGATTTCCTGCCTTCTTGTCATTATGTTTTGATTCTCAATTGACTTGTAACATATTTTTATACCATGCTGATTCTGTTGTATGTCCTTGACCTGTGAAATAATTAGGTTACGGTTATGTTCTAGTAGCGTCAAACAAAAGACTCTCGGTATTTTTATTTTAAATGTCTATAACCCAAGCTCATATTGCAGCTCCTATCATATCTTAGTGTGGTGTATGGAAGAGCCACATAAACGGCATAGATTACTCACCAACAAGCAAAGGTCATGTGACTTCAGTCAAAATCACTTGGATCAAACAACGGGACAACAGTCTGGCTAATCATGGCTGATAATTCAGTGCTCATTAAATCTGTATGAAGACAGCTTAATGCTTTGGAAACAACAGCTCAATTTTGATATCTCTGCTTTTAATATTTTAAGGACATTTTATCGAGTGGAATTATCATTTCATGTAATTTTTTTTAACATAGGCTATAAATATATAATGTCTTAATTCATTTGTCCTGATATGTGCTCCTGGTGCGTGTTTGGGAGTTGATTCGGGTGCTGAATAAGCAATATGATAGGCCTTGAATCCATTTGTGGCTTTATTCTCTCTTTCACTCACACACATACATACAAATGGCTGCAGTTGAAGGAAGTTGCTTTATTTATGAGATGTATAGCTGAGAGTGCCACGGGGTTCTCCAGAGAATTCAAGACTGCGCACACAGTATTTGGCCTGTGGAGTCTCTCCTTTCTTCTTTCTACACACAGCCATATACACCTACTGCAGGGCATCTATTTACCCTTTCTGCTGTTTTGGCTTGGCAGAAACAGAGTTGTTTGAGCGTGACCTCGGTCTTCCTCGCCAGTGCATTGAGAGCTGCCGGCAGATACTTGTGGTGTTGAATGTGTTCTTCATTCGTGTTTTATATGGCAGCAGTTCAGTGGAAGGAGTGATATTATCTGCATGTCAGAGAAACAGAAATGCCATCCCATGCTCAGGCCACGCTAAATCACTATAGCCGCATTTGAGTGTATTGTAAAATGTCATGTTATGAAATCCTATGATGCAGAAAACCATCATGGGAACAGGAAAGTAGGGCTGAAACCAACAATTATTCTCATTCATCAAATGTCAGAAAATGGTGAAAAATGTAGTTCATTGTTTCCCAAAGCCCAAGATTGAGTCCTCAAATGTCTTGTTTTGTCCACAACTCAACGATATTGCGCTTACTGTATTAGAGGATCAATGAAACCAGAAAATATTCACAGTCAAAGCTGGGGTAGGCAACGTGGGAGAACGAGTCCAGCTACAGCCACAGTTACCATATTGTTTTCATTTTTGTGTCAGAGCATGTGACTTATTGATTGCTGTCGGATGTAAAGAGAAATGCCACAAATATTTAAAAATGCTTCTGAAATGAACTGCCTACCCCACCTTTAAGAAGCTGGAATCAAATTTATCTTTCATGAAAGAATAACTTAGATTGATTTAATTAATTATTGAAACAGTTGCCGATTGATTCTATTTGATAGTTGACAACTAATCGATTTAATAGTTGTAGCTCTACAGGAGGGATGCGAGGGAGAGAAGAAGTATTTAAACTGTTTAAATTATCAGCCAAAGCAGTGAACAGAGATGAACATGATGGCATGGAGATAACATCATCTGCAAGCTATTTTTGGGCCTCAGCTGAAGGGCAAAAAAGAGACCAGAGTCGTTGATATGATTTAGAGGTGTCAGGAAAAATTGTTCTTGTCTATAGTAGGGAACGATTCGTCAGGTGTTACCTTCTTTGTGTTGGACTTGCTGTTTGAATATCGGCATTTAACGCTAGTGGCTCAATTGGTGACAAATATTCAACATTTGAAACACTGAAAGTTTCCGCTCATTGTTTAGCTGTCTGTCCAGCAACCTGACTGTTTGGTTTACTCTCACTGCTCTCATAGTGTTTTTGGCCTCAGCAGGAGGCAACTGTTTTCAGAGAAAAAGCTTTAAAAACTCACTGTAAACTGCAAGCACACACAGTTAGCAACTAACTTGTGAACATAGTGGAGCATTTAGCAGCTCAAGATCCAGATATTTCACTCAGGAGTTAGTAGAGACCAAAAACTAAAAAAGTGAATATTGGACGTACATTCATCAAGTGGACACAAACATGATTCCAAATTAGCTATAATATTGCTCTGCAATTGCTGGATGTGTAAATAAGCAACTGTTAGCTCTATGCAGCATGTAGCCTTCTACTAATGCTTACTGCTCTTCATAGTGGTATGCAACTGTTAAATTTATTTTGCAGTATGCTAGGCGTGTCTTTGTGGGTTTCTGGTTTTGGAAAGTGGAAGTGAACAAAAGAAGGAATATAAATGTAAGTAAAAAAAATCTCTAATTTCATATTGTGTAATAACAAATCACATTGTTTGATTTTAATAATCACTACAGTCTGCATGTGGGAAGAATGACAATGTAAGACTGTCCATTCTTGATTAAATATTGAAATAAAAGTCGTCCTTTTGTTGTCCTTTTGTCTCCTGTGTGTGTTACACAGGTTGTGTGTGAGTGTCACTCATGAGATACAAGACACACATTTAATTGGCTGAGTAGCGTCACACGAGATGATTCTGGGCCGCTAAACCAGTGCTGTAAAAAGCTGCACCATTTAAAATAGAAACACTCCAGCCACACTACAGTGACTGTCACCATCATATACCATACTCCAGTGAAATGTCAGTGAGGTACGAAGGTATGGAAAATACATACACGGCAGCTAGACTACCTCTTAAACGACGCATCGATGAATTGTTGAAATAATCTATTGAAGCTTCGAATACTAAAATCATCGTTGGCTGCAGCCATAGTAGCCATAGTAGCCATAATGTTAACTCTTGCCAACGGTCAATAATAACATGACACACAGAACTTAAATCTAATATTGAGTTATATTTTTTGCCAGGTTAGCTTTTTCCCCTGATTCCAGTCTATAGTTTAGCTAAGCTATTTGGCTGCTGGCTGTAGCTTCATATTCACCGTACAGATGTGAGAGTAGTATCAATCATCTCGTATAACTCCAGTACTTCCCAAAATGTTGAACTAATCCTTTAAAAGCTTTTTGTTTATTTTCTTACTGAAGAACATGAAAAAACTGTTGATTATTTCATATCTGTGTATCGATTCACCAAAGCCATCAAACATGCCTGAATTTAAAATATGCTTCTAACAAGAGGTGGAGAGGGCAGTATAGAAAGTAAAGAATAACAATCTTACCCTCATTCTATTTGAGTTGTTGTTTCCTACACTCATTCTTATAACTTTGCAGAATGTCATTACAGAGGTCAATGTCTTCTCCGGAAGTTTGGCAAAGCCGGTTCTGATGCTGTGAAACAGTTGAGACATACAGTGATTTTATGCCATGTCTTGTTCGGCTGATGTTGAAACATGGCTTCCACATCATGACATGTACAGTATGTGGTTCGTGTATACATGGAGAAGAGATGTAGCCTTTCCTTATGCCGTTTCCATTTCTCTCCCTCTCCATGGGCACATGGGCGCTGACATCAGCACAAGGTTATGTAACATAAACAAACATACACAAGAAAAGACTAGCAAAATACCAACTCTCTGCTCATGCTCCTGAGAAAGGGTTCCCATGTGTCTTGGAAAACCTGGATAAATTTAGAGTCAGTGTTTTGAGTCAGTCATGGAAAATAACAGTCACTCATGGGAAATAAATAGCATGGGGAAATGTCCCAGAAAATGTTTCTCTTCCCTGAAAATAGTAGAGAAATTTTCACATTCCCCCATTGCTGAAAACAAGGCAGTCTGATCGTCATGCTACTGTGGTTCCTGAAGTTGTTGTTTTTTTGTTTTTTTAACACTAATGGGCTCACTTTAGACTTTGGCAACATAAAAAAAAAACACAAATAGGAATGGTTGCCCCCTTTGCATCCATTACATTTTGGTGACGACCTTATCTTTTGAACAGTTGGTTGTTTCCTTCATTAGTCAATCCTCTAGTCGCAGGGGTTGGCAAATAAGTCTGGCATCGGGCCAAATTTTTTTCAAGTCAGTCGTTCAACATTGTCAATTGACTGTTTATATTTAGCCTACTGTTTGTGCGATTAGCTCAGTCAGTAGAACACAGGAGTCCCGAGGTTTGTGTGTTCAATCCTTACTTGCTGCTAGTATTTTTTCTTCCTTTTTCAACAAATTGATTGTTAAGAGATAGTATTACACATTCCTGCATATGCAGGAGTGTGTACATCTCGCCGATTGGTCCACATCAACCTATAGACGCTTATTTTCGTGTCCCCAGTATCTCCAGGCAGAGGAAATTCCTGCATTTCTCATTCAGGGGAATCTGCAATCTCACGTTTTCTGATGGCAGGTGTGTCAAGCAAGCCAGAGTTCCTTCAGAACTTTTCAAAGTAAAAGTTCTCAATTAAACACAACATAAAGTACTGCTGCAAAAAAGTTCTTGCGCTTTTATTCTGTAGGCACAATCACTTAAGAGTAAGTCATTATGTGAGTAACTTTTGCTGTCATGACTGAGATCTGTTTCAGCACCAGCCGCTATAATTTTTTTTTTAATTTATTTTTTGCCGCTATCAAAGTAACTGGCCAGCTTTGGCCCACGGGCTGCCTATTGCTGACCACTGCACCAGGGCTTGCCCGAATATTAGTGTTTAGATGTCTGTTGATAAGCAGGCTGTCATATCACAAGGTAGAGCTATGTATTTGATAGATAGATATGATAATAGATAGATTGTAGCAGAAGAAGGATGAATGCCCAAGACGTTCTGGCAATGAATAGAGTGAGGGAGAATCGGATAGGGGAGAGATAATGGCGGTCATGAGTGTGGAAGTCATTGTCAGTGTTTGTATGAGAGAGAGAGAGAGAGAGAGAGCTCTGTTTTTTTATTTCCCCAGCATAGGCTAACTAATACAACAAGTTTTTAACTAAAACTCTGTTTTTAACTTTGGCTAGGCTAGTAGACCCAAGTGCAGGAGTAGAGGCGAGGAGATGGATAAAGTAGGGATATTTATTGCAGGTTTGAAGGGATGGGATATTGAGCTGGATAAGAGCGAGGCAGAGTGGAAGGCTAGATGCATGTAGAACTGGTTTGGTGGCTGCTGTGCAGAGCAGAGTTCAGACTGCGGGAAGCTGAGCGAGAGCAGAATCTGGGGAATAGTTTACCGGAGCGGGGGTTCAGGGACAGCAGAAGGGATGAGCCCTATTTCTAGTAGCGTAACCAAAACAACACACTATTATGCAAAATTGGCTTTTAACTTATAGAATTATTTAAATGTGTTTTTTTGTTTGTTGTAGCCTACAGTTTACTGATTAATTTTAAAATGTGGAATATTGGACTGATCAGTAATGAAATAAAGCAACTGTAAAATGAATAAACCTAATAACTGCCTCAATGCCTTGTTACCACTCAATTTAAAGCTGAGGTCTTCTGCAATTAGGCGTGCAATTTAAAAAAACAACAAATATTCGAATGTCAAATTGAAAATCGAATACCTACCCAACAAACAAATATTTTAATATTCTGGTCCAACCCATCAACCCACAGACAATTAACGAGCAACTGTTTTTATTTCAATTAAATGTTTAGCTTATTTTTGATTGCTGAACTGCCAAACATTCGGCAGTTTCCAGGCTCTCAGATATGAAGATTTGATAAACAAAAAACAAAATATCTTTTAGTTTTGGACTATTGGTTGGAAAATAGCAATGTAATTTCATCATTTGAGCTCCGGGAAATTAATTACAATGGGCATTTTTCTCAATTTTCAAACATTTTATAGGCAAGACAGTTAATCAGTTAATAAATTATTATTATATAAAGAAAATAAATGTTATTTGCAGCCCTGACTGTGACACATTGTTTCTTAGCAACTTATAAGTTGTTTAAGATCTCTGCCTCTACCATTGTCTCACATTTGGTCAAATCTTTGGTCATTTTGTTTGCATCTTTCTTTCTATCTCTCATTCCTGCCACTGGGGTTAGATAATATGGGACACGTTATTAAAACCTTTTATATGTAAATTTCTGTCTTTTGGTTACATATTTTTCTTCACTCCAAAATAGGTGTTTAGTTGTTCCTGTTTTTTCTCCCACCCTCTTTTTTTAGCCGTACACATTAACGGGATTGATGTTAAGGTGTTAGTCTTGAAACTTTTTTGCAAGACAGCTTTTGTGCAAGCTTTCAAGAGGTTTGAGGGGAAAAAAAGAACCTTAAAAAGGAATTTAAAAAAGGGTGACTGCCCTCAGAGCCAGGATAAAGATATGTGACTGGCTTATCTGGATTATTATCACCTTCAGTTGGAAATTATTACACTTCTGTTTGTATAATCCACTTGAAGCCATTTTTCTTGTTTGTGGCACTATGTACAGTGGGTACGGAAAGTATTCAGACCCCTTTAAATTTTTCACTGTTTGTTTCATTGCAGCCATTTTCCAAAAATCAAAAAAGTTCATTTTATTTCTCAGTAATGTACACTCAGCACCCCATCTTGACAGAAAAAAACAGAAATGTAGAAATTTTTGCAAATTTATTAAAAAAGAAAAACTGAAATATCACATGGTCATAAGTATTCAGACCCTTTGCCGTGACACTCATATTTAACTCAGGTATTGTCTATTTCTTCTGATCATCCTTGAGATGGTTCTACACCTTCATTTGAGTCCAGCTGTGTTTGATTATACTGATTGGACTTGATTAGGAAAGCCACACACCTGTCTATATAAGACCTTCCAGCTCACAGTGCATGTCAGAGCAAATGAGAATCATGAGGTCAGAGGAACTGCCTGAAGAGCTCAGAGACAGAATTGTGGCAAGGCACAGATCTGGCCAAGGTTACAAAAAAATTTCTGCTGCACTTAAGGTTCCTAAGAGCACAGTGGCCTCCATAATCCTCAAATGGAAGACGTTTGGGACGACCAGAACCCTTCCTACAGCTGGCCGTCCGGCCAAACTGAGCTATCGGGGGAGAAGAGCCTTGGTGAGAGAGGTAAAGAAGAACCCAAAGGTCACTGTGGCTGAGCTCCAGAGATGCAGTCGGGAGATGGGAGAAAGTTGTAGTAAG